>NW_026717231.1:0-15630 GCF_029784015.1 Lycium ferocissimum | reverse complement strand
ATGACTATTTCAAGGTTTCAAAGTATATGAAATGATATGTCATGATTCTATTTTATGTTCCCGTGATGTTATCTTTATTGTTAGTCTCGCCTTATAATTATCGTTCCTTCAAGGTGAGACAAAGCGATCACGATTGTTCCATAATGTAATCGGAGGTCACCGAAACTTACGTCACTCCGATAGGTACATGACTTTCCTTGGGCTCTCATGCTAAATATGTACATGGGGGGAGGGAGGGGATACATGGGGATAGGGAAGGATACATGTTCATTGCCACACTGGTGTTGGTGTTATCATCCCGGACGCGGATGCCCGGACGCGAGATATATGGGCGAGCCGATGTATTTCGGCGCTATGTGGGCGAGCCGACTTGTTCGAGCGCTATGACATGACATGACCCGGACAAAGTGCATGGTATCCGCCCTCGAGGCACTCACGTATGTACGGAGTTACGCCTTTACATGATATGATCCATATGTCTGTTACTCCCCCGACACATGATATGTCTCATATGTACAAGATACTCTCTCTTACATGATATGCTCTACATCTCCATACTGTTGTTGCACATGATTACGTTTCTTTCTGTTACCATCCATACCTTACATACTCAGTACATTGCTCGTGCGCGCCCCATTTTTATGGGGCGCTCGCGTTTCATGCCGCGTGGTACACCAGATGAGTAGAAAGCCATTACGAGACGTTCCGGCGGATTGGCGAGCTCCACTTCATTCGGAGTGTTGCCGAGTCGAGAGTATCTACGCTACGGCATACGGAATAAAGTTAGAGACTTTGCGTACGTAGTCGTGAGTCTAGAGTGACGCTTTTGAAAACGGCCCCACTAGCCGATGTGTTTTATTATACATTATGTTACGGGGTCCTTACGCTTACTGTGTGTTTAGTTTGAAAAACGACAAAAAGATTTGCAAATTTTACTATGTATTTTACTTTCATTTGATTTAAGTATCCAAAGAGAATACGTGAGTAATACGAGACGACGGGTTCGCTCGGCTCGAGTGCAAGGGTCGGGAAGCCCATCATACCCTAGTGAGATCGGGGTGTGACAACTCACCCCCAGTATCAAAAGATCTGGATCTCTTACCGTGGTCACAGTCACAGTCACGATCCATCCTCCTCGGCGCGTACGAGCCTCCAAATTTCGCGCGTATGCTCGTGTACGGGATATATCCATGCTCGTCGTAATGCGGCGATCGTACAAGCATCAATCAAATGTGGCCCCAAACCGAGCCCACAAAAAACGATTAACTCTATTCTCCATCTCAGCCACCATGGCTGGAGCTATCACGACCCGACTAGGGCCATGACGGGCACCCGGGGCTAACCACCGAGTATCACTCATTCTATTACTCATCCTCCATTCATACATATTCCATGCTCATAATCATAGAAAACTATTATCATTTGAAACATATTCACTTTTATATACATAAGTCCTTCGGCTATATATATATATATATATATATATATATATATATATATATATATATATATATATATATATATATATATATATATATATATCTACATAATGATCTCTACCAACTAGCTAATCTTGTAGTTCGTCTAATTGAATCGGGATAGGAATTGATATCAATAATCCAACTCGTTTTTCTTCCTTGGACATGGAAGAGGCGAAAGAACGTCAATATGAAGATCCTCAGTTGAGCCACTATAGAGACACATTTCATGAAAAAGAGAAGTCTCCATTTTAAACCTCCATAGATGGAATTCTTAGATACCGAGACAGGCTATGTGTTCCAAATGTTACAGAATTACATCATCGAATTCTAGAAGAAGTTCATTATTCTCGGTATTCTATTCACCCAGGTGCAACAAAGATGTATCATGATCTCAAGTTGATGTATTGGTGGGATGGAATGAAGAAAGACATAGCAGAATTTGTAGCTCAATGTCCAAATTGACAACAAGTGAAAATCGAACATCAAAAGCCAGGAGGATTATTGCAAGCAATGGAGATTCCAACCTGGAAATGGAGGTGATCAATATGGATTTTATTGTGGGATTACCTAGTTCCCGAAGTAAATATGACTCCATATGGGTGATCGTGGATAGACTCATGAAAGAAGCTCATTTTCTTCATGTCAGAACCACATACTCAACATAAGATTATGCAAGGTTGTATCCCAAAGAGATTGTGAGACTTCATGGTGTTCCAATATCTATTATCACAGACAGAAGGGCACAATTTACAGCCAAGTTCTGGAAATCTTTCCAAGAAGGTTTGGGTACCCAAGTAAAGCTTAGCACGACATTCCATCCACATACTGATGGGCAAGCCGAACGTACTATTCAGACCTTGGAGGATATGCTAAGAGCATGTGTTCTAGATTTTGGTGATAGTTAGGATAACCACTTACCCCTTATTGAGTTTGCATACAACAATAACTACCATTCCCGTATGAAGCTTTATATGGAAGGAAGTGTAGATCCCAATGATGGTTTGAAGTAGGAGAAGTATAGCTACTAGCCCCGAGTTGATTCAACAGGGCGGTGGAAAAGGTCAAGATCATCCAAGATCGGTTGTTTACAGCCCAAAGTTGCCAGAAATCATATGCGGACAACCGCCAGTGAGACTTAGAATTTCAATTTGATGACTGGGTATTCTTGAAGGTGTCGCCAATGAAAGGAGTGATGAGGTTTGGTAAGAAAGGAAAGTTGAGTCCTCGATACATTGGACCTTATAAGATTGTCCGCAAGGTGGGCCAAGTAGCCTATGAATTGGACTTACCCTCAGAACTTGAATCAGTCCATCTAGTTTTTCATGTCTCAATGCTCCTCAAGTGTGTTGGAGATCCTATGAGGATTGTTCCAATAGATGATGTTCAAGTGACAGAAAGGTTGGCTTATAAAGAAGCACCGGTTTCCATACTAGATAGGCAAGTACGGAGGCTTAAAAATAAAGAAGTAGCCTCAGTTAAGGTCTTATGGAGAAATAATAACTGAGAAGAAATGACTTGGGAAGCTGAAGAGAATATGAAATCCAAGTACCCGCACCTATTCCAGCCCCCGGAAGAGATCCAGGATGAAACGTCAAGATTATGAGGTATGTATGTTCTCTTTTTATGCATATGGGTCATGTGTGGCCAAACTTTATTGCTATTATGTTGTGGCCCTGTGAGGAATTGTTATTATGGGCTGTTGTGATAGGATGGTAGTGCCATATTACAGGGAAAACTCTAGTGAAATTTTCGTAGAATTCCCGAGCGCTTAACATTCGAGGACGAATGTTCTAAAAGGGGGGAAGGATGTTACACCTTGAAAAATTTCCCGTTGATGCACAGCGAATAGACTAACGAAGGGCACAAAGTGTACGATGTTTCATTAAGTATGAAATAACATTTGATGATCCTAATTGAGATTTCAAAGACATTCGAGGCAAGAGAAGAAAGTTTGCCAAGAAAGGCATGGTATATGTTATGTATCGGAAAGGATTTACGAGTGACGAGTTAGTGATGACTTAATGATATCTTGGAGAAGAGTTATAACATCCCTTAGATTGCTAATGAGGTGTTAAACAAAGGGTCACGGAGGTTCCATAAGGATCGGAGATCAAATGAAACTGCGAAAATCATTTCAGGAAATGGGGTTATACGACCGACTTATACGGTCCGTATAAGGGTCCGTATAACACCCAGCAGAAATGTTGTTTCTTTGATGGTGAAGTACGGTCACTTATGCGGACCGCATAATATTGTACCGACCGTATAAGTGTCCGTGGAAGTCCCGCCGGGCTGAATAAGTTCCAAGTATAAGTACATGTTCCCACTTCACTAATTTCATTTCCACACTTCTCCATCTCTCTCTAAAGGCTTCTAGAGGGTTCTATACATTTCATCTTCAAGAATACAAGGGGAATCAAATATCAACATCATAAATCCACGTGAATCAAGTGTGAGAAGCTCACTAGGGTTTATCTAAGTCAAGAATTCTCTTGGAAATGGAAGCTAGGGTTTTCCTCAAGTGAAGTATCTTCACTCAAGGCTCATTCCCACACTATCTAAGGTAAGTTTTATGATCATCCCATGTTGTTTAAGGTATTGAGAGGTTGAAAGACTTGGATCGTAGAAGGAGATAGAAAATGGGTTATGAATACAAGAATAGTGGCATTTTTGAGTAGTAGTTTGAAATGAGTCATGATTTTTGATATGTCATGATTACTGTTATATCTCGTAATTTTGTACATTGAATTATTTGTAAGCTAATCGATATAAGTTCAAGGACAAGATTATTTTTGGGATATGAAACGAGGACTTTTAATCCCCGATTTTAATCAGTGCACGAATTGCTTATAAATTTTAATTGGTATAGAAATATTAGTGGAGATTAGGGATTAATTAACCATGATTAGATTATTAAGTGGGGATTAGTGATTAATTAATATTAACCAAGTCATTAGTGCCTAAAATGGACCCCACTATAGCATGGCCAAATCTGATTGGTCCATGCCATAGTGGGACATGTGTCCACTTCATAGGCAGCATATATAACCTCAATTGATGACTAAGATTAGTCATCCACTTCAGAATTTATCTTCAACAATTGTGAATTAGAGAGAGAAGCTCTCCATCTTCACCAAAGTTGATTTAGAGAGAAAACTACACAGCCATGGCTACCAAGCTCACGGCCAGCCCTAAATTTTGAAGAGAAGGAGAATTATAACTCCATAAAGTGTTCCAAAGGTCCCAAAGGAGGAAGCAACATTGGAATTTGAGTTGAAGAAGAAGAAGTGGTACAATCTGTCCAAATTAAATTTGAGGTAAGACTTCTTCTTTAGTTATGAAATTGAAGTTAATGATGTTGTAATGAAGAGATTAAGTTGTATTAAGTGGAATTGGAAGTAAGAAAATTGCATGATTAGTGTTGGCGTTGAAATGGACAGAATTGAATTTGTTCAAACTAGGTTGGGTTTGATTGTTGTTATTGTCATTAATGTTATGGATTATGTGTTAAAAATGAAAGGAAAGCTTAAATCATGTTAGAAACTTGCATTGATTTCATGGGCTATCTTAGAACTTGTTGTGATATTAGGATAGTTCCCTTGCATGTAGTAGTTGATGTCGTTGTTGTATTGTTGCTGATATGAATCACCAAACTTGGAAGAAAGAAACGTATAAAATATCATATGCGAAGCGTGTGTGGTCTGCTTGGTGTATTCGTAGATGTTCATGAGATTGTTGGGCATTGTTATGTTGTGATTAGGGGCTGTTTTGGGTGTGTTGTTGTTCTTGTTGAATTGAAGGACTAAGAGCGTATTGTGTTGTTGTAAGTGTTGGACTATTATAAGGTCATTTCGCTGAAGTGTTGTGACTATAGATTATTAAGAGTAACTTGAATATGTCGTGGTCGTTATGTTAAAGATTATGGAATGTCGTAATGTGTGGGCTGATTTGGAATGTTGTGCGGGCTGTCTCGGAACATTCTTGAATCTTGTATTGGTTAACTTTGATATAGTACTTGAATGTGTGGTTGTTGATGTTAACTTGGTCGTTTTATAGTTAGCTTGAATGAAAGGGAAATGAACAATATAGGAGAAATGCCACCCAATTTTCCAGAAATAAGTTAACGTTGGAATATGTTTGAACCTTTCCGTAGCTTAACCATAGTTCTTAACGTTTTAATATAGGTTGAGGTACTTTGGACAGCGTATACGTATTGTATCACGGATAAGCATTGAAGGTATGTAAAGCTATCATTTCTTTCTTTTGGCATGATCTATATGAAACAAACAAATGACGAATGTATAAGTTCCTATTCTTAGAGACACTAGGATGGCTAATGTCCTTGAGTTCCAAAAGCTATTTCATATTATCTTGATACGTGTCTATGATTCCTGAAGTTCTATTTGATATAATCCATAGTGACATTCGAAGGGTACTTGACATGACTGTCGTCTTTGATACTCAAGTGTCGGGCATTCTACTTATTCTATTGAGTCTCGTATGATGATTTAGTTTGCATATAGTTGCTCACTACTCGCTCGTGTACGCTTTGTTACTATATCTTTCACCGAGTCCCCGGCCGGTATGTATTCGTGCACGGCCACCGCATTGTTCACCGAGTCCCTCACTAGAGGGCCGGGTACGGTATATATATATATATATATATGATATGATGACATGATGATATGATGATATGATGATATGATGATGTGATGATGGCACCGAGTCCCATGATGGGCCGGCCATGGTATACATGTATACGACTTATTCACCGAGTCTATAATGGGCCGGATATGGTATATGATATAGCTATGCATGATTTTATTTCATAAGGCACAGGTACAGTGATTTCTTGATTATCATACTTGTCTCCTGGAATCTCTATTTCAGTTATGATCTTCCTTATTGTGTTTCATGCTTTATATACTCAGTACATATCTCGTACTGACCCCCTTTCTTCGGGGGGCTGCGTTTCATGCCCGCAGGTACAGATACTCGATTTGGTGATCCTCCAGCTTAGGACTTCTACTCAGCTGTCTTGGAGTGCTCCATTGTTCCGGAGCCTAGACTTTTGGTACAGATCTTTTGATGTATATATATGTTTATCCAGGGGTACGGCGGGGCCCTGTCCCGTCATATTTCACTATCGATACTCTTAGAGGTCTGTAGACATATGTGTGGGTTGTATATAGATGTTGTTCAGCTATGTCAATATGACTTATTTTGGGATGTTCCCGTACGTAGTGGCAGCCTTGTCGGCTTGTGTATTATGTTATCTTTTTATTAGTTGTGACTCCTCAGGAGACAGGTTACCTTGATATATATATATATATATATATGTGACGTTCTGAGATTACGTCTTGTCTTTGCAAGCTTCCATATTGTGTTTAGTTTCGGGTTGACTATATCTAACAGGTACGTATACGAGTGTCCAGCTCGGGCACTAGTCACGGCCCACGGGGTTGGGTCGTGACAATTACGATTATGTTATCAATGATATTAAGGACATGGGATAAGCATTATATTGTGAGTAAATGTAATAGTATATTATGACCATGATTATGGATGAATTGAAGTGAAAGTGCGAAATGTGGATAATGTGGATGAATGAAGATTGTTGGTTATAATGTTGTGAATGTTATTATAGACGTTTGGGAGTTGATATATAATATGAGGAAAGTCGTATAAACAAAAGAAATACTACCCAATTTTCCCTAGCTTTGGTTAAGCATGTTCATGTGATCGATTAGCTAACGTTAATACGAACTCTCTTGAAGGTAGAAACGTGAGCATTGAAGGAGAACGATCAAGCAATAGAATAGCTAAACGAAAAGGTATGTAAGGCTAGTCCTTTCCTTCTAAGGCATGACTCCTATGGCATGAATCTTCCTATTTTTCCATGACTTTCCTATGTAACGGAAATGATGAGTCTATGACTATAAAGAATCCTAAAGTGAGATATGATGTCCATAAGGTTGATGATCCTAAGTATGGTTCCATTGATATTGTTGCTTGTGTACACTCACCTTATAATGTTAGTCTCCTTCAAGGTGAGATATGATGCTTGTGATCACTCCATAAGGTAATTGGGGATTCCCGACCTTACGTCACTCCGATATAGTATAGATTGTCTTTAAGCTCTAATGCATGTTCTATGACAAATATATGATGATGACAAGTTTATGATGAGTATATGATGATACGATTCCACCATGCCTAATTGGCCGGGCATGTCACCGCTAAGGCGGGCTGCATATGATTTCACCGTGCCTAATTGGCCGTAACGACAACAACTAAAAACATTAAGCGATATTAACTCATTCTTTGTTACACATGGGAGGTTACATTCGGCCAACATACCAACATGCACATATTGATAATTCTCATTCATTTCTTCACACTACAACAATTAACATACTACACAGAACTTAACTCAACACTTAATCACAACATACACATCACACGGCCAAACCCCATATACACGGCCTCAATTCCAACTTACTATATTTCATGATATTCATCCATTTTAACATACTACAACAAGCATACAACCTTTATAACATATAAAACATGATCAATCCTTACCTTTCTTCTTCAACTCCACACTTTGCCTAGGGTTTGCAATTGACACAACGAATGGTTGGATGACCCGAACAACGCTTCCACGCTACTTAGGGACCTCAAATTAGTGTATTTGTATCAAGGAAATAATTTTGGGATGGCTCAAATTGAACTTCAATTTTTTGCTCCTTGGCCGAGAGCCAAGCTTGTTGTTCTTCAACTTTCTTGATTTTTTTCTAAGTGTTGGATGATGAAAATGAATTAGTAGTCATCTTCTAAGCCAATATAAGACTTATACAAGTGTCCCTTGGCCCACACTTATGTTGGACCAATTAAAATTGTCCACAATTTGTGTGGGCCAAATCCCACACCACACCATGCCAAACATAGAAAAAATGCATGATTTTCAAGTTCCATAAATTCCAATTTTGGTCCCAAATTTTCCTAATTGTTCCATACCAACAAATTCATGAACAACTTATGTCTCAAAATAAAATCGAAGGTCCAGAAGTCTCGACTTTGTATCCCGGAATGGTTTTGGCCCTAACTTATCATAGTTAAACCGAATTGTCCCGATGTACAAAATACGGGACATAACATCCTCCCCCCCTTTAGAACATTCACACACCACACACACACACACACACACACACACACACACACACACACACACACACATCCTCGAATGTTAGATTAACCTTACGGGATCTTATAAGCGATCGGGGGAGTTTCTTTTACAACCAACACAACAATTCATTCATTGATCAACAACTCATTTATCAAACAACATAGTCAGGTAGAGAATTTAAATTACCTGTAGGCACTAAAAACAAGTGAGGATACTTCTTCTTCATCTGCTCCTCAGCTTCCCAGGTCACTTCTTCCCGATTATTATTCCGCCACAGCACTTTAACAGAAGCCACATCTTTGTTCCGCAACTTTCTTACCTGACGATCTAATATGGCTATAGGCTGTTCCTCATAAGATAGCTCCTCTGTGACCTGAATATCATCTACAGGAAATATTCGGAGGGTCACCAATACATTTGCGAAGCATAGAAACATGGAATACCGGATGTATCGCTCCCAAATCGGTGCGCATCTAGTTCATAAGCAACCTTGCCTATTTTACGAATAATCTCGATAAGGCCCAATATATCTCGACCGAGCTTCCCTTTCTTGCCAAATCTCATAACACCCTTCATAGGTGACACTTTAAGAATACCCAATCACCAATCTGAAACTCTAAATGTCGACGCGATTATGCGCATATGATTTTCGTCGACTCCGAGCCGCAACAACCGCTCCCGAACGAGTTTCACCTTATCCAGCCCGCCGGACCACATCCGGGGCCAATCAACTCGCCCCCGACATCAAACCAACCGATCGGTGACCTACACTTTCGCCATACAACGCCTCGTACGGTGCCATCCGAATCACACGGAGTGGTAGTCATTATTATAAGCAAATTCAACAAGCGGCAAATGGTCATCCCGACCCCTACGAAATCAATAACACGGTGCCCGCAACATATCTTCCCGAAGATCCCGGAATAGTGCTTTCCCTCGTCCGTCGACGAGGATGAAATGCCGTACCGAGACTCACCCGTGTCCCCAATCTTGCTCGAAACGATCTCCGAAATTAGGCGTGAACTCGGGCACTCTATCCCGAGATAATAGATATAGAACTCCGTGAAGTCGCATAATCTCCTTTAATATATAGCCCGGCATAATCCTCGGCCAGTAGTAGTCCGGACCGGAAGAAAATGGGTGATTTCGTCACCGATCAACAATAACCCAAATGGAATCATACCTCCGTGGAGTGCGAGGTGGCCGTGTAATAAAGTCCGTATTAATGATTTCCCGCTTCCACGACGGTATCTCCATCTCCCGACAGCCCACCGGCTTCGGTGCTCGATCTTAACACTCGCCGACAATTCGGGCACCGAGCGACGAACTCGCTATGTCTCTTTTCATACCATCCCACTAATATAAACATACGAGATCATGGTACATCTTCGTTGACCACAGGTGAAACGGAATAACGGCATAATGTGCCTCGCCGTAACACCGTCGCCACAACCTTGCAACGTCGGTACACAATGCGCCCGTGTAATAGTACTCCATCGGATGTAAGCTCGAACGGGGTCTTTTCCTTTGCCGAGTGGCCGTATCTCTATACCGTACACGGAATAGGATCCTCGTACCGACGCCGCTTAATCTCTTCGTAATAGAGGATTCACAATACCTCGAACGTAACCCCAATATCTCCAGAATCGGCCACAAACGAACTCCAAGACTAGCTAACCGATGGATCTCGCGAACCATTTCCTTCCTCTCCGATGGCACGTACGCTAGTCTGCCCCCGTAGTACTTACGGGCCGAGTGCATACCGCCACAACATTAGCTTTCCCTGGGTGGTATAGAATATCAACATCATAATCTTTCGCAACTCTAACCACCTCCTCCGCGCAAGTTCAACTCCTTTTGCTTAAAGATGTCTTTCGGAGGCTCTTATGATCCGTATAAATATCAACATGAACACCATATGATAATGTCTCCACATCTTCAAAGCATGAATCACCGCGGCTAGCTCCAAATCGTGAGTAGGATAATTCTTTTCATGTTTTCCCGAGCCGCCGGAAGCATAAGCTATAACCCCGCCGTGCCGCATCAACACACACCCCAAACAAATACCGTAGGCATCATAATAAATCACATAGCCGTCCGGGTCCCTCGGGAAGAGTCGGGGTGAGCCGTAGTCAACTTCTCTTTCAAAGAATGGAAGGCTACGCTCGCAAGCATCGGTCCACCGGAACTTAGCTCCCCTTCCGAGTCAGCCTTGTCCAAGGCGCTCGAAATCGAAGCAAATTTCTCCACAAATCTGCGGTAATAGCCGGCCAATCCCGAAAGCTACGCACTCCGTCGGCGTCGTAGGTCTAGGCCAATTCTTTACGGCTCAATCTTACGGGGTATCCACCGGATGCCATCGGCCCCCGATAATATGCCCCGGAATGCCCGAAGACGACCGAATTCACATTTAGAAAATTTAGCATACAGCTTCTGGTGCCAAAGTGTGCCAAGTACCGTCCTCAAATGATCTGCATGTTCTGCTTCTGATCGAGAATAAACCAGAATATCATCGATAAATACAATCACGAACATATCCAAGAACGGTCTGAATACCCGATTCATCAGGTCCATAAATACTGCTGGGGCATTAGTCAGCCCAAAAGACATCACTCTGAATTCATAGTGCCCATATCGGGTCCTGAATGCTGTCTTGGGAATATCAGCCTCTCGTACCCGTACCTGATGATAGCCCGACCGCAGGTCTATCTTCGAAAACACCTCGGCACCACAAACCGATCAAACAAATCATCAATCTGGGGAGGATATTTATTCTTGATGGTTACCTTGAAATGGTGCCGGTAATCAATGCACATCCGCGGCGATCCATCCTTCTTTCTCACAAACAATACCGGCTCTCCCCGGGGTGATGTAATCGGGCCTAATAAAGCCCTTCTCTAATAAGTCTCTCGGTGCTTCCTTCAACTCCTCTCTCCACCCCGCAGTGCCATTACGTACGGAGGAATGAGATAGGCCGAGTATCCGGCAACAAATCAATAGCAAACTCTACCTCCCGCTCGGGGAAGACACAGAAGCCTATCCGGGAATACATCTAAGAATTCATTAACCACTGGAACTGACTGAAGAGTCGGTGCCTCTGCTTCTAAATCATGAACACGGACCAGATGATAAATATACCCCTTTCTGATCATCTTTCTTGCCTTGAGGTATGAAATAAACTTACCCCTCGGCGATGCTGTATTACTGTTATATCCCGCATTTTGTGCAATCGGATAATTCAAGACAATTGCGGGAGGACGACAAGCAAGGCCCTATTTTTATTTTGTTAAGCATATGAATGGCTTATGAAGCATTTAGAAGCGGAATTATTAAGAAAGGTCAAGGGCATAAAGGAAAATTCGCAATACGTTTCGTGGAATTATGGAGGAAGACGAAGGGTAAATTTGGAATTTGGAAAAAAAAATAGTTGCATGAACTACAAGAAATGGGCATGAATTGATTGGGCTTGGAAATTTTAAAAATATGTAGGCCCAACCGGCCATGGTTATAGTCCAAGCCCATGTGAGAATTAATTCATGTGATTAATAAAAGGAAAGGGCCATAAACTCCTCACTAATTCAAGAAGTTTCAAGAAAACAAGAGAAGAGAGAAAAAAGAAAGTGGCCTTCGGCCATAGAAAGAAACAGAGGAGAAAAAGAAAAGAAAAATTTCTTAGCTTTCAATCTTGTTCCAAAAATTGTTGTCTTGTGATAATCCTACTAAGTTGAGGGTCCTTAGCAAGTTGGAGTGGTTGTTAGAGCAAGAGCAACACCTATTCATGCAAGTTGGAATTTCTAGCCAAGTAAAGAATTGAAGAAGAAGGTAAGAATTCACTTTCTTTTTATGTGTTATGGATGATTTTATGTGTTGTAGCATGTAAAAGTGGATGAAATTCATGGGAGGGAAAAAAAACCATGTGTGGCCGTGTACCTATGGTGTGTGAAGGAATGATGATTTAACTATTCTATCTAATATATGGTTGTTGTTATTGTGAATGCTATGTGGATAATGGAAATTGAATGATTTTGGAGAGGTTGTAGTTGTGTATATATATGATGGTGGCCGTGTGGTGTAGAGTATCTGTAGCCGTGTATGTGTTGAATGATGAAAGAAGATGAGCCAATATTATTTAGTGTTTTGGTTGTTGTTGTGTTGTGGATACCATGTTGCTAATGAATGCATAATAATCTTGTGAAGTTGTAGAAGTTGGAGACTTGTGATTGAAGTATTTAAATTGAATATAATGTTCTTGCATGCATGGAAGATAGCGAGACTTGTATGATATTGTTGGTATATGAATTATTAGGTTGTTATCGTTTTCGTTGGAGTTGGAAGGTCTTGAAGGAAGTAGTATATTGATTAAGTTGTTAGAATGTATCTTGAATTGAAATTGGAAATTGTTAATATGGTTGTGATATTATGATTGATAGTTTGGCCGGGTTGAATTCCCGGATGTTTGTTGTTGAGAATTGGCCAAGTTGGACTTGGTGGAATGGAGTATTTACAGGGGGAAGTCTTGCGAAATTTCGGTAGCCAAGTATTATTTTAAGAATTCAATTCTAAAGGCACTAATCATGTTTGGTAAACATGACCAATTTGTAGATTCTGGCGAAGTTGGAGCTTGAATTTGGAATAGCATAAGGAGCGAAAAGAGGTATGTAAGACTTCACCTTCCTTCTTTGGCATGTCTTAGACGTAGTAGGCTTGAACACGGGCCTCGAGGATAATTCTTTCTTAGAAAACCGAGATTGAAATTAACTACTATTCATTCGGCAAGAAAATTGAATTAGAACTTGCATGAAATGTTGGAAAAACTTCTCAAATATCCAGAACTTACACAAATAGGACTCGATTACCCTAAGACCCTCCCAAGTGACGCCATGAATTGTAATATACGTAAATTTGATACGCTGCCTCATTTGACTCGAGGTGGGCCCACAATTCCCTAATTTCCTCCTATGGCTCCACTTGGTTTATTTCCGTACTATAATTCAAGGAAATATTTGGACATCGCTCCGACCACTAAATCATAGTTGTTTTAACTAATCCCTCGATTCCAAAACAGGATTTTCCTTCCTAAAAGTTTACAAATGCTTTCCAAAATATTCGTTTTTCTCCAAAAACTAAGTTTTACAATACTGCAAGCCTTAATGACTAAGACGACGACTATGGCTCTATGATGAAAAATGATGATTCTATGATTAAAGGTTCCAAGTCTATGATTCTAGTGACGAGATGAGAACGTTAAGCTATTTCTTGAATTCTCAACTCTCCACTAATGGTTTCGCCTTATATTAATCATCTCTTCAAGGTGAGATAAGCGCCCTTAATTATTCTATAATATAATCGGAGGTTCCCGACCTTACGTCACTCCGATGGATACATGATTTTCTTGGGCTCCCCTGCATGCTTCTATGATCTAAGTATATGCAATATATATATATATGTACATGGGGTGGGGGGAAGGGATACTTGGGAATTGGGAAGGAAACTATGTTTCACTGCCACTCCGGTCGGGGCCGGCTTATCATCCCGGACGCGGGATGCCCGGACGCGGGATTTATGGGCGAGCCGATGTATTCGGTGCTATGTGGGCGAGCCGACAGTTCGGTGCTATGATACTATGACACACTATGCTATGCTATGATACTATGACACACTATGCTATGCTATGATACTATGACACACTATGCTATGCTATGATACTATGATACACTACGATATGCTACGATATAACATAAATTCTATTTTCTATGTCTATGAAAAGGGTGTTCCTATGCACAGGTTACTTTCTTATCTCAGTAGATATCCATGACCCCACGATATTGTTACTTATAATCTATGCTCTTGTTTATGTTATTTTCCATGTCTTACATACTCGGTACCTATTCGTCTTGCACGTCCGCTTCTTGTGGACGCTGCGTTTCATGCCGCGCGAGTCGGGCGATAGCCGGATCTGATCCCTAGGAGTTCTCTCGGCGGCATTTTTGGGCGCTCCGGTTGTTTCGGAGCCCCAGTCCCTTGGTACTACTTTTGTGTAAATATACTCGGGCACGGCAGTACTCGGCCCTTCCTATGTATATGTGTACTATGTTTAGAGGCTCGTAAACAGATATGTACAGTAGCTACTTGTACTCCTGATTGTCCCCGTCACTGTATAGTATGACCGCAAAGCTTATTAGCCTATGTTCATAATGGTGCTATTTATGTTAATGCTAGTAAAAAAAAAAACGGTGTAGTTCATACGTGCAATAAGAGTCAGCGGGTTCGCTCGGCTCCGAATATGGGGTCGGGTGCCTATCATACCCTGGTAAGATCGGGGTGTGACAATTACCTGCCCACTCTATAACTGGTTCCCCTGGAAATTGGAAACGGACTATCTTCTCTTGACAATCAACATTAGCATAACAAGAAGCTAGCCAATCCATACCCGCTAATCACATCGAACTCGGTCATATCTAACTCACCGAATCCGGGCCTTTTGTACCGGCCCAGATAATTTTTGAACAATTCTAAACTTTTTTCAAAGGGAACCCCTAAAAGGCCGCACCCAAACCCCTCTATCGGTTGATTCTTAAATTTTTTAGAACCCCAAAGGGGGGAAATAATGATAAAAATAGAACCGGGATCAAACGGTTCCCTACCATCTCGAGAAGGGCCATGTGCCCCCGCGCACAGGGGGGACGCCTCCGGTCCCTTTGGGGCCAATGCATATATGCGGGTTTGAAGGGGCCGCCAGGAAACCCGGGGAAATCCACCCCCCCCTCGGGCCCCCGGCCCCCCGGGGGCGGGGTCCCGCCCCCCGAGGCCCCATGGGGCCCCCAGGGAAGATGAAACCACCCGGGCCCCGACCGGGGCCCCGGGTTCCCTTTTTACCACCTTTAACCGGGGCAATCTTCCCGAAGGGCCCCCCCGGGCCCCCAAATGGGGGACGCACCGGGGCACGAAAACACTCTCCGG
>NW_026717230.1:0-15330 GCF_029784015.1 Lycium ferocissimum | reverse complement strand
TATACTAAGTTCTTTAAAAGGTGTCGAACTATACAAAGGAAAGTCGCGGGACCCAGGGCCAGCGTCCCCCAACCCGGGGCCCCCCTTTTAAGAAAGTTAAAGTTTTTATACGTTATAGAATCATTTACGAGCATATCAAAGCAATCCGGTTCGTCTATGAAAGTTACGGACACTTTTAGACATAAGATCCTTTCGGAACAAAACCGTTTACACAGCATTTCAAATCCAATCATATCAAAGACATACGGACCATAGCTTGACCATATTAAGGATGCCAACATCAAAAAGCAAATAAGAATCGTAAACATGCTCGGACTTTACGAATAGAATTACCCCCAAGGCTCATAACATATCACAACTTACTTGCGTCTAGGACATGCCAAAAGAAAAGAAGGATAAGCTTCACATACCTCGTTCGCTTCCTAAGCTAATCCAAACTTAAGTCTCAGCCTCTCCAGGAGCTACAATAATGTCATTAAACACCAAACATTAGCTTTAAGTACTTAAGGATCAATCCCAAGCCATCACTATTTACGTAAATTGGGCGGATTTCCCCATAAGTTCAACAACCCCCGAGAATTCAACTCGACAATATTATCAACAACAATACTAACAACCATTCCAACAACATCAATAATGAATTCAAAACGCATTCTAACATTAGTAACTCTTTTCTATATAACTCGACGATATTTCATTTTCATTCAAATCAACCGCATACGATCAAATCAACCTCATATGATCAAACCAACACGTTCAAGTACTAATCCAAACCATTTAAACAAGATTCAAGAACACTTCGGACAATCCACAAAATATTCAAATCAGCCCCTCCAATACACCATGCAACCCGAACCCTTCCAAGTTCAAGAAAACAATCAACAACGCATTTCTTCCTTCCAAATTCATCAACTACCCCAACAATTCACACGTTGACAACATTATTACCATAAATACAAGAAACCATATTACAATCACATTAGCTTCCATAACAAACCACAAACGACTATAACTTCAATTTGAACCATTAAACTTTCATTTGCATCATAGAATCCACAACACAACATCCCAAACATACTAAAGAGAATTAATTCTTCACTTCTACACTATACCACACATACACGGCCACACACACAACAATTACAACTTCAACTTAAACCATTCAATACCTTCATTCTCATTACATAATCCATGACAACAACAACCAAAATACTAAGTAAAATCAATTCGCCATAACCTACCAAACAAATTTCCATACGGCCAACATCAACATGTACAAATTTCATGATTTTCATCCATTTCCACATACCACAACTTGTACAAACCATGCATAACATATAAAAATGAAGATTAAACCTTACCTTCTTCACCCAACTTCTTCACTCGGCTAGAATTACAATTCGCAAGAACGAATGGTTTACTTGTTCCAACAACTACCCCACGTTGTAGAGGACCTTCTAATTAGTAGAGAGACTAGAAGAAAATATATTTTTTTCACTATTCATGGTCATCCATTTTTCTTGCCATGGCCGAATGGCCCCTTTGTTCTTCTCCAAAGTTCTTGAATTTTCTTAAGCTTGAAAATGATGAGTAATTACTTAAATTGGTCATCCTTTGCCTATATATATATACCTCTTGCAATATAAGATGAACATATGTCCCCTTAAATGGCTTGAATTAATTGGCTAGCCATGTGTGGGTGCCCACATGGCCCCACGGCCACTTGGCCATTTATGGCTATTTCATGAAATATTTCTTCCAACTTATAGCCCTTAATTTTCCTTATTTCAAATTTACCCTTAATACTCCATACCAATAAAATGATGAATATGCAACTTAGGGGAGAGGTTGACCCTCCAGCCGTGTGGAGCGAGTTTACTAAGGCCTTTCTTGGCCATTTTCTGCCCCCAGAGCTACGGCGAGCCAGTAGACAGACCTCGCTATCAAGCAGAAAGGGCGAGCGTCCGGGAGTACACGGAGTTTGATTCTTTGGCCGTATATGCGTCCGCTTATGTAGTCGTATATGACGGATCGGATGCACCGATATGTGATGGGACTAGATCGTTATTTGGTCGACACTGCTTCGGTGACGGCCCGGCCGGTGACATGGACATTGCCGTGTACGCACACGCCCGGTGTGTGGAGGACGGACACGAGAGGGCGCTAGCCCGACAGGCTTATGATAGGGGCCACCAAGAGGCCGCATCCGACGGGTATTCCGGAGAGTCTCGAGGCAAGTGCCTCGGCGCGAAAAGATAGCGAATATCCTCCCCCGGCCCGGCCACGCAGCACACCCCCCCCACGGTAAGGGCGGGAGACCGGATAGTGCCGGGTATTCGGAGCGGGTCGAGCTCCGGGCCTCGGGTTCGTCGCATGGATGCAGGTTCCATCCGCTGGAGGCCACCCCCTACTCTCGATGTCCTCACGTAGGAGACACCACTTCGGGGGGGGTGGGGAGGTTATCGTACCACGGCGCTTAGTTTACTCCGTGGCCGCGAGGCCACCTTATGAGAGATTGTCCACTCGTGGCCGCCGGCAGGGGTGCTACCAGCCCCACGGCCGGGCGCCAAGTTCTGCTCATCCTCACCTTTAGTATCTATGGGCCCGCGGGGCGGGTGCACCGACGCCAAAGAAAGCGTGGTAGGTCGTGGCGAGCGTCTGTACCTAGCGTCCTTCGAACCGCATTTATGCCTTGGCCACCGATTGTGACCGTGGAGGCGCGCTCAATGTTGTTACAAGTATATTACCGGTCTTCTCTCGAGATGTATATGCGCCGATAGATCCCGCTCTACTTTTATCATATATTTTCTCCCCTTGTTGCTAATAAAATTGAGATAGAATCCGAACCGATAGAGCCTTTTGAGGTAGCTACACCAAAGAGGTGATTCTGTTATATCCGAAGCTTTATAGAGATTGTTCGATAATTATATACGTGGCCGTTGCACTAAGCCGCACTGCAGAGTTAGATATGGCCCGAGTTCGATGTTATTATGGGTATGGATTGGCTAGCTTATTGTTATGCTAATGTCGATTGTCAAAAGAAGATAGTCCGTTTCCAATTTCCGGAGGAACCGGGTTATAGAATGGGGAGGTAATACGGATCGCCGAGGGGTAAGTTTATTTCATACCTCAAGGCAAGAAAAATGATCGAAAGGGCTATATTTATCATCCGGTTCGTGTGCATGATTTACCGGCGAGAGGCACCGACTCTTTAGTCGGTTCCGGTGGTTAATGAATTTCCGTATGTGTTCCGTATGAAACTCGGTGTCTTCCCCCCGAGCGGGAGATAGAGTTCACCATTGATGTGCTGCCAGATACTCAGCCTATATCTATTCCTCCGTACAGAATGGCACCTGCAGAACTGAAGGAATTGAAGGAGCAGCTGAGAGATTTATTAGAAAAGGGCTTTATTAGGCCCAGTACATCACCTTGGGGGGCGCCGGTATTGTTCGTAAGAAAGAAAGATGGGTCGCTGCGGATGTGTATTGATTACGAAGAATTAATAAGGTAACCATAAAGAATAAATACCCCTCCCAGGATTGATGATTTGTTTGATCGGTTGCGGGTACCGTGTGTTTCTCGAAGATAGACTGCGGTCGAGTATCACCAAAAGTGCGGGTACGGGAGGCGTATATTCCTAATACGCATTCAGACCCGATATGGGCATTATGAATTCGAGTGATGTCTTTTGGGCGTCGACTAATGCTCCGGCCCCGTATTTATGGACCCGATGAATCGGTATTTCGACCGTTCTTAGATATGTTCGTGATTGTATTTATTGATGACATCTTGGTTTATTCACGATCGAGAAGCGAGCATACGGATCATTTGAGGACGGTACTTGGCGTACTCCGGCACCGAAATTATATGCTAAATTTTCTAAATGTGAATTACGGGCCGACTTCGGTGGCATTCTTTGGGGCATGTTATTGGAGTTGATGGCATCCGGGTGGATACCCCGAGATTGAGGCCGTAAAGAATTGGCCTAGACCTGCGACACCTACCGAGGTGCGTAGGCTTTGGGGATTGGCCGGTTATTCACCTAGAGATTTGTGGAAAAATTTTGCCCGATCTCGGCCGCCTTTAACAAGGGCCGACTCGGAAGGAGCTAAGTTCCAATGGACCGATGCTTGTGAGCCAGCCTTCCGATTTTAAAAGAAAGTTGACTGGGCTCCAGCCGACTCTTCCCGAGGGACCGGATAGTTATGTGATTTATTGTGATGCCTCCGGTGTTGGATTGGGGTGTGTATTGACGCAAAGACGGTGTAGTTATAGCTTATGCTTCCCGGCCGTAAAAGAACGAAAGAAATTATCCTGCACTTTGGGCCGGCCACGGTAATTCATGCTTTGAAGATGTGGAGACATTATCTATATAGCATTCACGTTGATATTTATACAGATCACAAGAGTCTCCAATATATCTTTAAGCGAGAAGGAGGCCGAATTTGCGGCAAAAGGAGGTGGTTAGAGTTGTCGAAAGTCTATGATGTCGATATTCTATACCATCTGGGAAAGCTAATGTCGTAGCTTCGAATGCACTCAGCCGTAAGTCTATGGGAAGCCTAGCGGACGTGCCGGCGAGAAAAAGAAAGAAATGGTTCGTGAGGTCCCCGGCCTAGCTAGTCTTGGAGTCCGCTTGGCTGATTGCGAGATACTGGAGTTTCTGTTCGAGGAGTTGCTGAATCCTCTATTTTGGAAGAGATAAAGCGCCACCAATATGAGGATCTTATTCTGGCACAGTACAGAGACACAGCCCTTGAAAGGGAGAAGACCCCGTTCGAGATTACACCTGATGGGGCATTACTACATAGGGGCAGATTATGTGTACCTGACGTTGCGGGGCTGCGGCGACAGGTTATGGGCGAGGCACATTATGCCCGTTATGCTGTTCATCCAGGGTCGACGAAGATGTATCATGACCTCAGATGCCTGTACTGGTGGGACGGTATGAAAAAGGATATAGCAGAATTCGTTGCTCAGTGCCCAAATTGTCAGCAGGTGAAAATTGAACATCAGAAACCGGCTGGATTATTACAGGAGATGGAAATTCCGACTTGGAAGTGGGAGATAATTAATATGGACTTTATTACAGGCTTACCTCGCACCCGCGGAAGTATGACTCCATATGGGTTATTGTTGATAGGTCGACAAAATCGACCCCACTTCCTTCCGGTCGGACTACGTACTCCACCGAGGATTATGTCGAGTTATATATTAAGGAGATTGTGAGGCTTCACGAGTTCCCATATCTATCATCTCTACGACGGAGGTGCCCGCTTCCCGACTAATTTGGAGATCATTTCGGAAGGATTGGGGACACGGTGAGTCTCCGTACAACATTTCATCCTCGGTCCGACGGACGAAGCCGAGCGCACTATTCGGACAATGGAAGATATATTGCGAGCCCGTGTTATTAATTTCGGTGGGTAGCTGGGATGATCATTTCTCGCTTGTTGAATTTGCTTATAATAACGGCTACCACTCCAAAGTATCCGGATGGCACCATATGAGGCTTTGTATGGCGAAGTGCGAGTCGCCGATTGGCTGGGTTCGATGTTGGCGAGACTAAATTAATTGGCCCCGTATGATCCGGCAAGCGGCCGATAAAGTGAAACTCATTCGGGAAAGGTTATTAGCGACTGACGCAGTCGATAGAAATCATATGCGTATAATCGCCGACATTTAGAGTTTCGTATTGGTGATTGGGTGTTCAAAGTGTCACCTATGAAGGGTGTTATGAGATTCGGCAAGAAAGGGAAGCTCGATCGAGATATATTGGGCCTTATCAGATTATCCGAAAAATAGGCAAGGTTGCCTATGAATTAGATCTGCCAGCTGATTTGGGGGCAGTGCATCCGGTATTCCATGTGTCTATGCTTCGTAAATGTATTAGAATATTTCCCATAGATGATATCCAGGTCACAGAGGAGCTATCTTATGAAGAGCAGCCTATGGCCATATTAGATCGTCAGGTAAGAAGGTTGCGTAATAAAGATGTGGCTTCCGTCAAAGTGTTATGGCGAAACAATAACAGGGAAGAGATGACCTGGGAAGCTGAGGAGGAGATGAAGAGGAAGTATCCTCACTTATTTCCGGTGCCTACAGGTAATTTAAATTCCTTAACTGCTAATGTTGATTGTTGAATGCATTGTTGTAATAATTGTAAAAGAAACTCCCCCGAGTGCTTATGAGATCCCGTAAGGTTAATTTAACATTCGAGGACGAATGTTCTAAAGGGGGGGAGGATGTTATATCCCGTATTTTGAACATTGGGACAATCCGGATTAACTATGATAAGTTAGGGACAAGACCATTCCAGGATACGAAGTCGAGACTTTTGACCTTCGATTTTGTTTTGAGACTTAAGTTGTTCATGAATTTGTTGGCATGGAACATTTAGAAAAATTTGGGGCTAAAAGTGGAATATCGAGAAGTTGGAAATTATTGAATTTTTGGCCGTGTGGCTTTAGAATGGCCCCACACATTTTGTGGCCAAATTTAATTGGTCCAACCCATGTGTGGGCCATGGACACTTGTATGATTCATCTAAGAGCATAAAAGATGACTAATAAGTCATCTTTCTCATTTCCACACTTAGAAAAAATCAAGAACTTGGAGAAAGAACAACACTAACCATTCGGCCAAGACCCTCAAAATTCAAGATCAAATTTAGCCATCACAAAATTATTTCTTCCTAGCAAACCTACTAAGTGAAGGGTCCTCATTAACGTGGGAGTGTTGTTTTGGTCAACAAACCGCCGTTTTCATCCGTTGCTAACCCTAGCCAAGTTGGAAGTTGAGGGGAAAGGTAAGATTTAATCTTGTTTTTATGTTTTATGAATGATGTGTGCATGTCGTAGTATGCAAAAATGGATGAAATTCATGAAATATGGCATGTTGGAGTTGAGCCGTGGATGGCTTGTATCCGTGGGGATATGTGTGTTATGTTGAAGTGATGAGTTAAGTTCTATGTAGCATGTTTAATTGTTGTAGTGTGTTGAAATGGATGAGAATCACCAATATATGCATGTATGGTGGTGGCCTAATATGGTTCATGTTGTGTGACAAAGAATGAATTAATATTGCTTAGTGTTTTAGTTGTTGTCGTTATGAATTCTATGTTGACGATAAGAGTTTAATGACTCAAGATTGATATTGTAAATGTTGCGGCTGATTTGGAGGATTATGCGCATTTAATGTAATTTCTATATTTGTGAGAATGACATTGTTAGAATGTGGATTGTTGGCGCAAATCATGATTCGGAAGTTAGAAATGGGTTATGGATGTTGTTCTCGGGTTGGGAATAGGTTTTCGGGTGAATTGAGCAATTGTTGGATTGTTGGAAATATTGTATGAATTGTTTAAAATGTTCTTGAATGTTGTTGGTGTGTGTTTGTGTGCCCCGCTCGGGCTAGTCACGGCCTACGGGGTTGGATCGTGACAAAAGTGGTATCGGAAGCGGTTCGTCCTCGGAATGTCTACGGACCGTGTGTCCGGTAGAGTCTTGTTTATCGGTGTGTTGTGCACCACATCTATAGCGAGCTACGGGGCATTTAGGATGTTATCTTTCTTTCGATCTTCGATCGTGCGATGGGCCGTGTTATCGGGATGACTCCTCCCTAACGAATTGTTATGTTTTCGGCCATGCCTCCGAGAAAGGCGACGCCCCGGCCGGGGGGGGCAAGTCTACGAGCGGTTGGGGAGACCGCCCGTGCCCAGAGAGTTACCAGGCCCGTGCCGAGCCCGTACCTCGAGATTGTGCCCCCCCCGACAGCCAGTTCGGCTACACCGCCAGTATTAGAGGGGCTTGGAGCAGCAGCAACTGCAGGTCAGGGGGCGGCTCCACCGCTAGCTCCCGAGGTTCGAGTACCCGAGCCTCCGGCTCCTCAGCCAGGGGCGGAGGATCGGGCGATGCAAGATGCGGTCCAGTTATTGACCAGATTGATGGCGGCCCGGTTCCACGAGGGCACGGATCAGGGGGTGATCGTGTGGACAGGTATGACAGTCAGAGGGCCTGTGATTTCCTGACTTGTGGACCCCCAGAGTTTTTGGGTCAAACCCCGGGGAGGATCCTCAGGAGTTTGTTCAGGAGATGCAGCGTACGTTGCGGCTTATTAAGGCCTCTGAGACCGAGTCTGTTGCGTTAGCGTCATACCAATTGCATGATGTAGCGGCTAGCGGTAGGGGGGAGTCACGGGAGGGCGTCCGGGGAGAGGGTGCCCCTCCCGGCCGTGTGGAGCGAGTTTGCGGAGGCCTTTCTTGGCCATTGCCCCTAGAGCTACGGCGAGCCGGAGTAGACATTCCTTTTTTCTTTGTTGCGCGCAGAGGGCAGAGCGTCCGGAGTACGGTTGGAGTTTGATTCGTTAGGCAAATATGTGTCCGCTTATGTGGCCGATATGACGGATCGGATGCACCGATATGTGATGGGACTAGATCGTTATTTGGTCGGCACTTTGGTGATGGCGGCCCGGCCCTGTATGGACATTGCCGTACACGCACACGCCCGGGTATGGGGAGGACGGACACGGAGGGCGCCATCCCGATGTGGGGGGAGCTTATGACGAGGGCCGGCCAAGAGGGCCGCATCCGCCGGGTATTCTCGAGAGTCTCGGGGCAGCGGCCTCGGCGGCGAAAGAAGAAGCCGGTATATCCTCCCTAGCCAGCAGCAGCACACCCCCACGATTACTGGTGCGAGAGACCGGATAGTGGCCGGGTATTCGGGGAGCGGTCGAGCTCAGGCCTCGGGTTCACGGATGGATGGAGGTTCCGGCCGGTTGAGGCCACCCCTACCTCGATGTCTCCCACCGTAGGAGACACCACCGGGGGGGGGGAGTGTTGTCGTACCACGGGTATTGCTTTTACCGTGGCCGCAGGGGGCCACCTTATGAGAGATTGTCCACTCGGGGCCGCGTGTGGGTGCGGCTCGGCCTCACGGGTCAGTTGTCGGTTCATCCTCACCTTTAGTATCTATGCGCCCTGCGGGGCTGGGTGCACTGACGCCAGCAGGCCGTGGTAGAGGTCGTGGCAGAGCGTCCAGCTCTAGCGGTCCTTCAAACCGCATTTATGCCTTGGCCAGCCGACAGGATCAGGAGGCGTCGCCTAATGTTGTTACAGGTATATTACTGGTCTTCTCTCGAGATGTATATGCACTGATAGATCCCGGCTCTACTTTATCATATATTTCTCCCCTTGTTGCTAATAAAATTGGGATAGAATCTGAACCGATAGAGCCTTTTGAGGTAGCTACACCAGTAGGGGATTCTGTTATAGCCAGGCAGGTTTATAGAGATTGTTCGGTAATTATCTGTGGCCGCTGCACTAAAGCAGATTTGATAGAACTAGATATGACTGAGTTCGATGTTATTATGGGTATGGATTGGCTAGCTTCTTGTTATGCTAATGTTGACTGTCAAAAGAAGATAGTCCGTTTCCAATTTCCAGGGGAACCAGTTATAGAATGGGCAGGTAATACAGCATCGCCGAGGGGTAAGTTTATTTCATACCTCAAGGCAAGAAAAATGATCAGAAAGGGCTATATTTATCATCTGGTTCGTGTGCATGATTTAGAAGCAGAGGCACCGACTCTTCAGTCAGTCCCAGTGGTTAATGAATTTCCAGATGTGTTCCCAGATGAGCTTCCAGGTCTTCCCCCTGAGCGGGAGATAGAGTTCACCATTGATCGTCGTTAGAATATTTTATATCTATTCCTCCGTACAAAATGGGCCGTAGAACTAAAGGAATTGAAGGACAAGTGAGAGATTTATTAGAAAAAGGCTTTATTAGGAAAACATCACCTTGGGGGCGCCGGCATTGTTCGTAAGAAAGAAAGATGGGTCGCCATGGATGTGTATTGATTACTCGATAGGCCGAATAAGGTAACCATAAAGAATAAATACCCCTCCCCGAGGATTGATGATTTGTTTGATCGATTGCGGGGGTCTTTGAAAATTCTCGAAGATAGACTCGAGGTCGAAAGAAATCACAGTGCGGGTACGGGAGCGGATATTCCTAAGATAGCATTGTGGACCCGATATAGGCATTTATATATTCGAGTGATGTCTTTTGGGCTGACTAATGCTCCAGCCGTATTTATGGACCTGATGAATCGGGTATTCCGACCGTTCTTAGATATATTCGTGATTGTATTTATTGATGACATCTTGGTGTCACACCCTAATTTCTGTTAGGGCGTGATGGGCACCCGACCCTTATTTAGGGCCGAGCGAACCCGCCGACTCACATAATACTCGTAGTCACGCTGGCTTTCAAATCATGAAACAAATACCTAACGAAAATCTTTCAAAGAATAACATGCTTTTTTGGCCTTTCTTGAATCAAAGAAAATCGAACATATAAAACTTTTAATACAATGCGTAATGATGCATGTGGCTTACATAGCCACTCACACAAATCATCTTATGTTTGGTTGGTGTTGTTGCAAAGTCTCTAACATGGAACATGAAACCATATCATAAAGCTCTAGCTCGACAAAGCACTCTCGGGCAAATGGAGCTCGCCAATCTCGCCGGAACGTTATGAGCTAATATCTTCAACTCATTTATTGGTGTACATAATTTATGAAACGCGAGAAGAAGAAAGGGGTCGACGGAATATGTACTGAGTATGTAAACCATGAAATACAATAAGCGGGATCATACTTTGAGTACGAGTACGTAAAATCATAAAACTTGTCTTTGAAAACGTTTATCATGCATATCAAATCATATAATCATCATGTAAACATATAGCGTGTCCCGGCCCTCTAGCATGAGGGACTCGGTAGGTAAAATCATCATATACATATTCATATAACGTGCCCAAGCCCTTTAACAAGGGACGCGGTAAGTAAAATCCTATCATTATCATGCATGCATATACATATACATATACATACCGTACCCGGCCCTCTAGTGAGGGACTCGGTGAATAGCGTGTCCCAGCAAGGACTCGGTATGCCATCCTGGCCACCATCTCCATATCATCACATCATCATCATATCATATATATATATATATATATATATATAACGTGCCCCGTCCCTCTAGTGAGGGACGCGGTGAATAATGCAATGGAATTGCACGAATACATGCCCTAGCCCGGGACGTAGTGAAGGACATATTGAGGCTGGCACGAGCAGAGTAGTGACAAATCATATGCATACAAAACATCATCATAGACTCAATGAAGTAGTCTAAACGAATCGTCATTTGAAAAATCGGGACAATAGTTATATCAAAAATCTCTCGGACGTCTCTCGAAAACATAACAAACTTCATAAACATATTAGAGAGCCATAGTACTCATAGTCATACGTCAAGCCAATTCGAGTTCGCCTCGGAAAGTTACGGATATCATACATTTTAGGACTTCACAACCATAACGAAGCGATCCGAGCCTTTCGGTGAAAGTTACGGACGTTCGTAGTTTTGCTCGTTTAGGAAACAAACTCTTTTTGAAAACAAGCTTTTATGCAATCTTTGAAATCCATTTATGCGAAAAACATAAAGACCATAATTTGGCTACATTAAGAATATGAATATCAAGAAACAAATATGGATCATAAACATGCTCGGATGATCGAGTAGAATTACCTCGGGGTACGTGTCATAACTTACTTTCACTAAGACATGCCAAAGAAAGAAGGACAAAGCTTACATACCTTAGCCGCTTCCTAAGCTACTCCGAACTTACGTCTCGACCTCTCACGATCTACAATAACATCAGTAGGCATCGAACATTAGCCATAAACATCGAAGAATCTAATTCCAAGCCATTACTTTTTCTACAGAAATTTCGGTAGCATTTCCCCTATAAATCGGACATCCCCGAGAATTCAACTCGGCTAAATAAACAACAACCAAACCAACAACCATACTAGCAATATCCATAAGTGATTCAAAATGCATTCAAACATTAATAATTCCTTTCTACACAATACGACATTTCATTTATATTCAAATAACTACATACGATCAATTCAATACCAATGCTCACATATTCGATTACTAATCCGCAACCATTCACACATGATTTAAGAACGCTTTAAACAATCCGCAAAATATTCAAAACAATTCCAACAATGTACTACTCCACCCGAAACTTTCCAAACTTGGCAAGAGCAATACAATGCATTCTTTTCTTCCAAATTCATAAGCTATATCAACAATTCCCACAATAACAACATTCTTATCACAAATACTACAAACCATATTATAATTTCATTAGCTTCCAAAACAGCCCACAAGCGGCTACAACTTCAATTAGAATCATAAAACTTCCATATCCACATAGAATTCACAACGACAACAACTAAAACACTAAGTGACATTAGTTCATTTCTTGCCACACCACATGACCTACATTCGGCCACAACATCCACCCAATATTTTTATGAGCATCATTTGTTTCTACACGTTACAACAACACACAAACATGCTAAATACCATTATTTCTTCACTTCTACACTAACCATACATACACGGCCACACATACAACACCATATTTTCATGAACTCCATTCATTTCCATATCCACAACATCCACAAACCATGTATAACATATGAAATTAAGGATTGGAGCTTACCTTTTTTCATTCAACCTTCTCCTCGGCTAGAGTTGGGTTTTGCAAAAATAATTGGTTTGCTTGTTCCAACAACTCCTCCATGTTGATATACACCTTCTAAGGGGTTGAAACACATAAAGAGAATAATTTTTGAAGAAGAATTTTGGTCTTCATTTTTTCTCTCTTGGCCGAATGGCCTTCTTGGCTCTTCTCCAAGCTTCATGAAATTTCTAAGGTGAGAAATATGAATACTTGCCTTATATTTTCATCACACACACACACACACACACATATATATATATATATATAAGTAGAGGCACATGGCCGGTCATGTGCCTTTCTCTTCTCTCTTCTTTTTTTTTTTTTTCATTTTTCTTGAAATTTCTAGAATTGAGAATGATGAAGATGACTTAATAAGTCATCCAATATTAAACTTATATCTCATACATGTGGCCTATGTCCCACAAGTCATGTGCATGGCCACATGATTTTTTTTTTCATGAATTGAAATTTCCAAAACTTCACTCTTGGTCCCATATTTCATAAAATGTCTAACTTTCCCTAATTCACTTTTAACCCCATTTCCTTAATATTTCCATCCAACAAAATTCATAAGAAACTTATGTCTTAAAGCAAAGTCGGAAAAATAGCCTCATCTTTAACTTGTCGCAACTAACTTAAAATATTCCGACGTGCAAAATGCGAGATATAACACTCGATTTATTCACGATCAGAAGCAGAGCAAGCAGATCATTTGAGGATGGTACTTGGCGTACTCCAGCACGAAATTATATGCTAAATTTTCTAAATGTGAATTACGGGGCGACTTTAGTGGCATTCCGGGGTATGTTATTGGAGGTGATGGCATCGGGGATACCCGTAAGATTGAGGCCATAAAGAATTGGCCTAGACCTACGACACCACGAGGTGCGTAGCTTTTTAGATTGTCCGGTTATTACCGGAGATTTGTGGAGAAATTTGCTTCGATCTCGCCGCCTTTAACGAGGTCGACTCGGGGAAGAGCTAAGTTCCGGTGACCGATGTGCTTGTGAACGCGACTTCCGATTCCGAAAGAGAAGTTGACTACGGCTCCGGTCCCCGACTCTTCCGAGGGACCGGATAGTTATGTGATTTATTGTGATGCCTACGGTGTTGGATTGGGGTGTGTATTGATGCGGCATGGCGAGTTATAGCTTATGCTTCCGACGACTCGAAAGCACGAAGAAATTATCCTACCCACGATTTGGAGCTGGCCGCTGTAATTCATGCTTTGAAGATGTGGAGACATTATCTATATGGCATTCACGTTGATATTTATACTGATACTGGCGCAGTCTCCAATATATCTTTAAACGAAGGAGCCGAGTTGCGGCAAAAGAGGTGGTTGAGAGTCGCTAAAAGACTGCGATGTCGATATTCTATACCATCTCGGGGAAAGCTAATGTCGTAGCGTATGCACTCGACCGTAAGTCTATGGGAAGCCTAGCGGACGTGCCATCGAAAAGAAAAGAAATGGTTCGTGAGGTCCACCGACCCACTAGCCTTGGAGTCCGCTTGGTCGACTCGAGATACCGGAGTTTTTGTTCGAGGAGTTGCCGAATCTCTATTTTGGAAGAGATAAAGCGCCACCAATATGAGGATCTTATCTCGGGCACGGACAGACAGACATCCCTTGAAAGGGAGAAGACCCCGTTCGAGATTACACACGATGGGGCATTATTACATAAAAAGGCGGTGTGTGTACCGACGTTGAGGGGCGGCGGCGACGGTGTGTTATGGGCGAGGCACATTGATGCCCGTTATGCTATTTATCCAGGGTCGATGAAGATGTATCATGACCTGGTATGCACCAGTACTTTGGGATGGTATGAAAAAGGATATGGCAGACCCGTTGCTTAGTGCCCAAATTGTCGGCAGTGAAGAAAATCAACATCGAAACCGGCTGGATTATTATAGGAGATGGAAATTCCGACTTCGAAGTGGGAGATAATTAATATGGACTTTATTACAGGCTTACCTCGCACTCCGCGAAAGTATGACTCCATATGGGTTATTGTTGATAGGCTGACAAAATCGACTTCCTTCCAAACACCGACTACGTACTCACTCGAGGATTATGCCTGGTTATATATTAAGGAGATTGTGAGGCTTCACGGAGTTCCCATATCTATCTCATCTCTCCACAGAGGTGCCCGTTTACAGCTAATTTCTGGAGATCATTTCCAGAAGGATCGGGGACACAGTGTGAGTCCCCGCACAACATTTCACTCCTCGGGCCCGACGGACAATGCCGAGCGCACTATTCGTACACCGAAAAATATGTTGCGGGCCCGTGTTATTGATTTCTGTGTGGTAGCCGATGATCATTTGCCGTTTGTTGAATTTGGTTATAACAATGCCTACCACCCAAAGATTCAAGATGGCACCATACGAGGCTTTGTATGGGCAGAAGTGTGTCGCCGATTGGCGGTTCGATGTTGGCGAGACTAAATTAATTGGCCCGTGTATGATCCGAAGAAGAAGTCGATAAAGTGAGACTCATTCGGGAAAGGTTATTAGCGCCTGCAGTCGATAGAAAATCATACGGCAGATAATCGCCATCGACATTTGCAGTTTCCGTATCGGGTGATCAAGTATTCCCGAAAGTGTCACCCATAAAGTATGTTATGAGATTCGGCAAGAAAGGGAAGCTCGGTCCGAGATATCGGGCCTTATCGAATCCAAAAAATAGGCAAGGTTTTGAATTAGATCTCCAAATTTTTGGGGGC
>NW_026717229.1:0-19089 GCF_029784015.1 Lycium ferocissimum | reverse complement strand
TATACACATATATAGGCGAGCCGGCAAGGCTGCCGCGGTGGATAACCGCTCAAACATATAACACATACACTTACTGTACAGAAAGAGCCACACCCCACATACGTGTCTACAGACCTCTACACAGAGTAACAAAATCATATGACGGAATGAGAATTCCCCGTCGACCCCTCGAATAAATATATACAAACGTAGCAAAGAGACATGTGCAAAATCACGGGCTCGGACAAGGGAGCTCTTCAAGATAATTTGAACAGGGACCCTAAGCCGGCGGCTCACTCAAACGTGTATCGTACCGCGCGGCATGAAACGCAGCCCCCGAAGAAAGGGGTCGACGGAATATGTCGAGTATGTAAAGCACAGAACACAGTAAATAGGATCATAACCGAACTAGACTGTATCGAAATAAGTATAGAACTTAGGAAATCAAAACTTACCTGTGAATCATATATCATGTATATCCATATCATATCATCAAGTCATTATGCACATATAACGTACCTGGCCCTCCAGTGAGGGACTCGGTAAATAAAGCATATAACCGTCATGTATAGCAATTACGTAACCATATGCATATGCCGTACCCGGCCCTCTAGTGAGGGACTCGGTGAATAGGATCATCAAATGCCATCCTGGCCGCCATCCCCATATCATAACATCATCATATATGTCGAAATGTTTCATATCAGAATAATCTTTCTGGAGTAATTGCAAATTCCAAAATAGATCATAAGACTCAAATAAATAAATATAACAGTTGTTCTGTAGATATTAGAAAGGTAGCTAGAACTTTCCTTAGTTTTTTTTATTTTTTTTATTTCCAAAGTAGTTCAAACGAAATAATGGGGAAAAATCCGGACAAAGTGGGCCCCACCTCAGCTTACAAATAATTCGACGTTCAAAAATACGGGATATAACACATGCCACGCAGGTCGACAGGTTGACGGGCTCGACTCCTAGGAGCCTTCCCAGCTATACATCGAGAGGCGCTCCAGTTGTTCCGGAGCTTCTATTTTGGGTACTATTTTTGTGTATATATTCGGACACAGCAAATCAGTTACTTGTAATTATATGTATCGTGTTTAGAGGCTCGTAGACAGATATGTACAGGTAGATGTTTCACAGCCTAGTTGTCCTTGTCACCGTGTGATATGTCAGTACAGTTGAATATTACTACTCGTTACATGTATGCTGTTATCGGCGATGTTATGGAAAAAAAAAATGCCAGTGTTCATACGGCCCACTTAGTAATAAGAACAAGACATATGACAGGGGGTGCCCGGTACAAGTATCGGGTACTCGTCGCGGCCCCTAGTTGGGTCGTGACAGAAGTGGTATCAGAGCGGTCGGTCCTAGGGTTTGTCTACGAGCCGTGTCCAGTAGAGTCCTGTTTATGGGTATGTAGCGCGCCATACTTATAAACGGGAGGCTGCAGGGCATTTAGGAAATGTGACCTTCTTTGCATTCCAGATCGTGCGATAGAGCTATGTTACCGGTTTCTATATTCTTTCTTAATCCTGCGTTATGGTTTCAGTAATGCCGGTGACGAGGAAAGCTACGAGCGGCCGGAAGGGCAAGAGGGTGGGCGGAAAAAAGAGTTGAACGGGAGCCACCGAGCGAGAGGTAGAAGTGGGCGAGTCTCACAACGAGGCTTCTCCCGCTTCCCCGGTGTCAGCAGAGCAGGGTAGGGCTCCAGCACCGGCACCAGCAGCCGCGGGCCAGCAGGTAACAGAAGCTATCGATTCTTGCGACCCGGTTAGTCGCCGCACAAGCTCGGCGGCGGATACGGGCCAAGGGACAGGGCGGCGAGCGCCAGAGCCCGTGATTTTATCTCCCTAAATCCTCCAGAGTTCTATGGATCGAAACCAGAGGAGGACCCGCAAAGCTTTTTAGATGAAATGCTGAGGACACTGAAGATAATACATGCTTCGGAGACCGAGTCAGTAGAGCTGGCCTCGTACAGATGCGGGATATAGCGGTCCAACCGGTATAATAATTGGATATCCTCGAGGGGAGCGAATGCGCCTCCCCCGGTCCGGCGAGAGTTTGCGAGGCATTTACGCGACATTACTTACCGCCGAGAGGTTCGACGGGCCCGAGCGACATGTTCTTGAATCTCAGACAGGGAAATATGAGTGCTCGGGAGTACAGTCTCCGATTTGACTCATTAGCCCGGTATGCCCCAGCCATGGTAGCAGATATGGGGGATCGCGTGCATCAGTATGTAAGAGGGCTAGGGCCACATTTGGCCAAAGACTGCTTGACAGCCTCACTCCAGGACGGGATGACTATTGCTCGCATTCAGGCCCACGCCCAAAACTTGGAAGAGCAATGCTCCCGGCAACGGAGGGCGGCGCGATTCGGATAGGGGCTCCAGAAAAAGGGGCAGATCTTTTGGAGCCAGGAGTGAGTATAGAGGGGGACAGGCACCGCAGCATTCCAGGTATCCAGAACCGGATCAGAGTGCCCGAGCTCCAGGGTCCCAGCATAGAGCCGAGTCAAATAGGACAGGGCCACCCCCACCGCGATGCACTCGATGTGGCAAGCTCCATTCTGGGCAGTGCTATCTGGACACAGGTGCTTGTTTTGTCTGTGGTCGGACCCGACCACTTGATGCGTGACTGCCCACGAAGGGCCGGGAGAGACCAAACTCAGCCCGCCGGATCCGCCATTGGTTCGTCGTCGACTGTGCGCCCTCTCGGACAGACGTCCCAGGCCCCAGCCGGTCGTGGTCGAGGCATAGGAGGAGCACCCAGTACAGGCGGTCTTCAGAACCGCATATTTGCACTGACGAGACAGCAGGATCCTGAGCCCTCCCAGGACGCAGCTACAGGTACCCTATCGGCATTCTTTTATAAAGTACATATGTGATTGATCTAAACTCTATACCGTCATGTGTCATTCCTTATATCGTTGATGAAAATCTAGAAATCCTGGACGAAAGATAATTATACGCATAGACAAGAAGTGAGTATTAAGGGCCCAGAGGGCTAAAATGGTAATTAAGAGAAAAGTACGTTCCGAAGGCGTGTCGAAAGTGACTAGTACTCTAACCTGCCCTGGATTACGTGACAAAGCCGTGCGGGAGAGTGGATGCTAATATGTTAGCATTAAGATACCGGAATACGTTAACGTTTCAGGGTTAAGCGTCTTTGGAATGGGATCAATTCCATGATGGGTGACCCCCTGGGAAGTATCCCAAAAATTTCATAAGTATAGAGATAGAAGACAAATGTGAAGTTAGGGTAGCCTAGATGATATTAGGATATATGGGGTGACTGGAGACGTAATAAAGGTTGCGTAGACCGAGTTGGACTGGGCTGGTGAAAAGGAAACAAGTATAGCACAGCTCCAGAATCAGGGTAAGTTTAAATAGTGGTTAGAAATGTTGCGAATGAGAGCGTAACAAGAATTTGGGATATGATGGCACATCGAACAACTACAGAAGAAGGCGTAGAACAAGTTGACGACGGGTACAGTATGACGCAAATATGGAGAACAACCAAGGAAGATAACCGAAAAAGATCAGTAGAGATATAAAAGGGACAGCCGAGATGGCGTCTGATGAAGTATGGTATAACAAGAAAGTATAAGTCAACCAAGGTATCTGAACGGACGTGTTAAGTGATTGCGTACGACAACCCTAAGGGAAACCTCCCCGAAATGTGGTAACACCCGATAAGGTCAATCCAACATTCGAGGACGAATGTTCTAAAGGGGGGGAGGATGTTACATTCCGTATTTTGTACCCTCGGGTAAGCCAAGGCAAGTGACACAAGTTGCGTATGGAAAATTGTAAAGTGGGAATATTAAGAAAGGTCAGGGGTAAAAAGGTAAATTTGCAAAACAACTCATGGAAATACGGAGAAAGGCTAGGGGCAAATTTGGAACTAAGGCAAAATATTTTTCATGAAAAAGATGAAATTTGCTAGAATTTTCATGAAAGGGGGGCCACTTGGCCATGGACCCCACTTGCAAATGTGGCCAAATAATTTCAAGCCAAATAAGGGACAATATGGTTCATTATCATTGGAAGGAGACTAAGTATATATACATGTGGAAAGATGATTTATTCATCTTAATTCCCTAGAATTTTCAAGAGAGCAAAGCAAGAAAGAGAGAGGAGAAAGACTAAGGCCATTCGGCCATAGCCAAAAAAAGAAGGAGAAAAACCGGAAAAAAAAAAAGGAAAGAAAAAGGAGAGAATTCTCAACGTATTTTTCATAGCCAAACAATCCCTTGAAGAGTTCTTAGTAAGTTGAGTGGTTTGTGGAGCAAGAAGAACTCATATTTATATGAGTTGTTAACTTGAGTCAAGTGAAGAAGTTGAGGAAAAGGTAAGATTTAATCCCTCTTTTGTATGTTATGAGTGTTTATGCATGTTGTGGAGTATGAAAATGGATGAAACTCATGTGGTGGAAGTGTGTGAGTGTGTGGCCGAATATGCATAGGTATGTAGGAATCATGTTTTAATTATTTTATTGAGTGTTTGGTTGTTATTGTTGTGAATGTTATGTAGAAAATGGAAGTCCATGAAAAACATGCATATGGGTGTGGCCGAATTCAAGGTAGTGGAAGGGTGTAGTGAATTGATTTTATTTAGAATGGAAATTGTTGTTATGATAGATTCTATGATGTTAGAATAAAGATTTGATGGGTTGGAAGAATGAAAATTGGTTGTTGTGATTGAATTTGAAAGAAGGAAAAAAATTGTTGTTGTTGTTTCATAAATTGGAAGATGTGGGTAAGTAGTATATTGATGGTATTGTTGGAATATCATGTAAATTAAATTGTATTAAGTTATATTGAATTGTATGGAATTGTATTGAATTGCTTTGAAAAGAATTGAATTGAGTTGAAATGAATATAAGTGGCTTGTTGGAGATGAATTAGTAAGTAGAAAACGCGTTGGAATGGTCTCGTTGCATATATGAGGATTTTGGATTGAATATGGAAATTGTTGGAATTGTTGAATATTGGATATATATAGCTTGAAATGCTCTTGGTTTATGTTTGAATGATCTTAAATTAGTAGGTGAATATGAACATATTGATATTGGATTGTAAGTGTAAAGTTGGATTTGGAGTTGTTGGATTATTTGGAAAATAAGACTATTTGCGCTAGAATGCGTTTTTAGTCGATTGTTGATGTTGTTTATATTGTTGTTGGTATGGTTGTTGTTGTTTTGGCCGAGTATGAATCTCGGGGATGTTATACGTATAGGGGAGGTGCTGCCCAAATTTTGTTTATAAGCAAGTATTGGTTGAGATTAACAATTGGTAAACATGACCAATTTGTAGATTTTGGCGAACTTGGAGCTTGAGTTTGGAGACGTGAACAAAGCGTAAAAGGTATGTGAAGCCTACCTCTCCTTCATTTGGCATGTCCTAGTTAGTATAGGTCAAAATCCGACCCTCGGGAAAAGTCCTACCCCTCGGAAACGATACCTAAATTTATTCACTATTCATTCAATAGAATTGAACCTATAACTTGTACTTCAAGGTAAAATGGTGTTCGAACGTCCGAAACCCCTAGAAATGAAATTGAAATGTCTTGAAATCTTCATGGATGACCCAATGGGATATAATGACCGTGTTTTTATGTTCGTCACCCGAGTCTCGATAAACGTGCATATCGGTTTCCATTACTTCTTTCATAGAAACTTTATAATCTTATTTTATGTTTTCTTATGGTGTTGCTATTCATTGATAGTCTCGCCTTATAATGATTGTTCCTTCAAGGTGAGACGAAGTGACCGTGGTTATTCCATAAGGTAATCGGGGGCTACCGACCTTACGTCACCCCGATAGACACATGACTTTCTTCGGGTTCTCATGCATGCTGCTTATATGATATGTATATGACATGTATATGATATGTATATGAAAATGGGGAATTTTGGGGAATGGATACATGTTGCGCTATAGACGCATTGCCACCTGGTCAGCTGGCGTAATTCCATCCGGACGCGGGATGCCGGACGCGGGACACATGTGGGAAGCCGACGTATTTCGGCGACATGACTTGTTATTTTCACATGTATATGACACGATATGTTTTGAACAAAAGTATATAATAAGCAAGCATGACATCCGCCGAAAGGCACTTACGAGTACATTATCCTTTATCTCGTTATATGATCTTTGGTCCCACATGTTGTTATTGCTCATATGTTACATGTTTCATTGTATTATTTTCATGGCTTACATACTCGGTACACTGTTCGTACTGACCCCTTTTCTTCGGGGGCTGCGTCTCATGCCACGCAGGTAGACAGGTTGACGGGTTCGACTCCTAGGAGCCTTCCCAGCTATACATCGAGAGGCGCTCCAGTTGTTCCGGAGCTTCTATTTTGGGTACTATTTTTGTGTATATATTCGGACACAGCAAAGTCAGTTACTTGTAATTATATGTATCGTGTTTAGAGGCTCGTAGACAGATATGTACAGTCAGATGTTTCATAACCTAGTTGTCTTTATCACCGTGTGATATGTCAGTACAGTTGAATATTACTACTCGTCTACATGTATGCTATTATCGGCGATGTTATGGAAAAAAAAATGCCAGTGTTCATACGGCCCACTTAGTAATAAGAACAAGACATATGACAGGGGGTGCCCGGTACAAGTATCGGGTACTCGTCGCGGCCCCTAGTTGGGTCGTGACACAACCATCAAGTGAGATTTGTACTAGATATCGAGTGATCTCATCGCCCCGTGATTGTGTTAGGATGACTGATATAAAGAAAGAAGTGGCTATGGTGCAGTATACCAAATGTATTGGACAAGGAATCAGAGGAATTTCAAAAATTGGAAATGGAAGAATGGAGCGGAATATAAGTAGATAATGATATAATTACGACCCTAAAGGGGGAAGCGGGAGAAAATAAAGCCAGTACCGATGGAAACAATTGACGTTATAATGTACCCCATATGGATACTCAAACCTCAAATGAAATCTCATGCTGAAATGAGTTGGAAAAAAAATCCAAGAGCCAGCAATAGACGGACAGTAGACAAGATAGTCTTTGAGGTAGTGCGAGAATTATTGGTAAGACCTGGTATGATATGACATCGAAGATGGGTACTTATATAAGGAGAAGAGTACGACCGAAAAGGGTAGTAAGTAATTTAAAAGGGTGTGATTCGAGATTGGATTGTATTTTTGTACGGATTGGGCGAGAATACTTATGCAATCTACGACTATTGGTATACTACGGATGCAACCGGGTAATAAACCGACAAGAAGGGTAAGAACTTGGTAACAACAATGCGATCGCAACGGTTGAGTACATCAAGGAAAGGTGTAATAAGGTTTGAAGAAAAACTACAGAGGTGAAACTAGTACTGAGAATGAAAGCCATAGTTAAGCCTTGAAATCAACTGCAAAGGATAAGAGAAGCATGTAGGGTCTGTATAAAGACTAACGCGGCAACGCTAAAGTATTTTTTTGGGATTAGGCATCCACTCATACTTGCGTAAAAGTTACAATAAGATATGTAATAGAAGGGCTATGAGCAAATTTGAGTAAGGGGGCAATGGAAGAGTCTGAGTCAAAAAAATATAGAGAAACGACACGAGGGATGTGTCTAAGGTATAACCATCTAGAGTAAAGGAAATTATGAAATGATTCAACCGAAACGATCGGAACAAGCGAGGTTACGATTACGAAATGACACAAGATTATGGTATAAGGAGACCTAGCGTTATGTGATAGCCAACCCTAAAGATTGAGATCAAGAAGTAAAGGCAAGTGACGGTGCAAGGAAATTTAATGGGAAGTCAGAAGGTGACACATGATGTTGAAAATTTCAGAGTACGGACTATAACAACAGAGTAAAGAAAAGGTACTTGGAGCACAAAATGTTTTCCTGCGAGAAGTTTCATTCTACTCGTAGGACTGTGAAAGGTCTACAAACCTACCGAAGCTTGCGCGGTACTCGAGAATAGTAGAGTATAATAAACCGATGGGAGACGTACGTGCGTTATGAGATTTTAATTAAGGATAGGGAGGTGAAGTGAAATGAACGATACGTTATTTTAAGGGAATATCAATCGAAAAGAAAGAATTGAATTGTAACTATATGCACCATGAGTACGAGTTCCGAATCAATCTACGATGGTACAACCGAGCAACATTTAGATCGGAGAGACAATAACACTCCGGGAACGAATACGGAATACGATAATCAACTATAGAATAACTGGAAGAGTAAAGACAAGGCATATAATTAATACCTCGGGAAGCAATAGAAAAGAAAGATGTTATGGGAACATCTACATAAGGACCCGGAGTGCGATTATAAAGGATTAAAACGAGTTGACAAACAGGAGAGGTATGTGAAGGGCAAAATTAACTAAGAGGACAACTTGGAGGAAGTATTGGAAGTCCAGAAATTGATCAACATTCGAGGACGAATGTCCTAAAGGGGGGAAGAATGTTATGTCCCGTATCTTTACATTGGGACATTATAAAGCTAAGTGCGACAAGTTACAGACAAAGCTGTTTTAGGGTTCCCGGTAAGGGTTTTCGCCTCCCGATTTCGTTTCGATGCACAAGATTGCCTATGGATTTCGTTTGGTATAAGAACAATATTGGAGAATAAGGATTAATTGACCAAGATTGGATGACTAAGTGAGATTAAGAACTTGATTACACCATTAGTGGAGCCTATGTGGCCGTGTGGGCCCCACTTGTGATTTGGCCAACTCTTATTGGCTTAAACCTTGGGTGGGACACACGTCCAACCCATAGGACTTATATATATAGCAAGGTGCTGAATCATTCTTCACTAACTAGTTCATTTTTTCACCTTCACAAGTTGAGAGAAGCCAAGACATTGATAGAGGAGCTCTCGGCCATGGCTGGCCGAGAATGAACTCCAAAGTTTGGATCAAAAAATAAACTTTCCCATCAATTCAACTCCCTACTAAGTGCACAAAAACGTGTAGTAGTTGCTGGAAAGAAACAAGGGGTGTAGCATGTCAATAATGTTGAAGATCGGTCAAGATTGAGGAGCAAATTGTAAGGTAAGAATGATTATTTTTTTCATGTGTTGTATGATGGTTTGAAGGTATAATTTGTATATGTTGTTATTGGATTGTTGTTGTGGTTGAAGTTGAGATAGCCATGGACTTAGGAGAAGCCATGCTTGGTTTTATTTTGCATGTATTGTGGATGAATTGAATGTATATCAATATATGAAAATGAACAAGAATTGTAAGAAGTTTTCGTATGGTTGTGCATGTTGGTATTGGACTGTTTTTCTTGAAGTTGAAGTGAGCCGTGTGTTATAAGATTAAATGAAAGAATGCTTAATCTTCTTGTACATGTATCAGGAAGTGAATTGAATGTGTCGTTGTATGGATAAATGGATGAAAACTATGAAGTTGTTGGAGTAATGTGGAAGCCGTGTAAGGGGACTGTTTTAGGGAAATTTATGGGCTGTTTTGTGCCAAGTTTAGATTGTTGTTGTTATGCACATTGTGGTATATTGTATGTATGTTGAATATGTGCAATAAGGTGTTAGTGAAACAAATCATGTTGAGATGTATAAGCAGTCCAAACCGTGGGCTTGTTTTGGTACTAGGAGTTAAATTTGTGTGTGTTGAATGTTGATTCTTGTTACAAGTGTTTTGTGAAAGTAAAGTGCAATGATTCAAGCTAAAACTGAAATGAATTGTGGGTTGTTGTAAGGATGAAGATGATGCTAAAACAGTTCCAAGAACCATGAAAGTGAGGTCATTAAACGTATTGTTGTTGTTGCAAGTTAAAACTGGGAAAATTGCTAAGCGAGAATGAAAACGTTATGTGTGTTGTTTAGCCGTGTGTATGGAACAGTTTTGAAGGATGTGTGGACTGCCCAAGTTCCCTAAGTCATGTTAAACAAGTTTGGAATGATATAAGAAAAGAATGAGTAGCAATGTTAGCTTGTAGCACTAGTTGGTTTGAATGCGAACGAAACGTCGTCTAAATGTTTGAAAGGGATTGAGCGCGTTAGAGTGCGTATTAAAATCCTTTGTAGACTAATCGTAGTTCTTGATATCTTGATATAGGATAAGTGCTATTGGGCAGCAAGTACAAGTTATATACGACTAAACGCTAAAGGTACGCAAAGCCTATTCCTTCCTTCTTTTGGCATGTCCTAGACGTAAGTAAGATATAATATGAGCTTCGGGGTGACTCCACTCTCTAACTCTTAGTATGATATGTGATTGTTATTCGTCCGTAATGTTGAAAATGTTGGTATAGTTGAAATATGATCTCGTTATTTATTACATGATGGACTAATATTTAATGTACAAGAGTTCTTATTTTTTTTAAAAAAGGAATTGCATAAGTATGCTTGGTTTTTATATAATGTAACATGCTAATGTCCAAGAATTGATTTGGTTACTATTCATTGAGTCTCAAAAATGCTTTACTTATATATGTGGTTGCTTATTACTCTGCTCGTGCTTACCGCTATATCCTTCACTGAGTCCCGGGCCAGGGTACGTTCTCGTGCGCACATCTATTATACTATTCACCGAGTCCCTCACTAGAGGGCCGGGACACGTTATATATATATATATGATGATGATGATGATGATGTGATGATATGATGATTTGAGCAGGAGGGCATATATTCCTTATTACCGAGTCCCTTACTAAAGGGCCGGGACACGAATATGTTTATGTTTATGATGTTATGACTATAAATACCGAGTCCCTTACAAAAGGGCCGGGACACGAATATATATATGTTATGATTATAAATACCGAGTCCCTTACTAAAGGGCCGGGACACGTTATATATGTTATATACGAATGATTATATTTTGATTACAAAACACAATATTGACTTTGATATGAGAACGATACGGATGAAATATGTTCAAAGGCAAGTTTTATGAAACTCGTTGTTGCATTGAGTCCTATGCACCTTGTCTCGGATATGATCCAATTTACTATGTTTCATGCTTTACATACTCGGTACATATTCCGTGCGACCCCCTTTCTTCGGGGCCGCGTTTCATGCCCGCGAGTACACACTCGTTTTGGAGATCCGCCACCTAGGATATCTACTCGGCTATTTCGGAGTACTCCTTTGTTCGGGAGTCTAGCGTCGTGGTATAGCCATTGATATGTGTATATCTTGTTATCGTCGGGGTACGACGGGGCCCCGTCCCGTCATATGATGTCGTTGTCACTCTTAGAGGTCCGTGGTCACAAGTGTGGGTCTATGTATGGTTGTTGTTTTGTTATATGGTTATGACTTGTGTTTGGGGCGTACCCATTTGTAGTGGCGACCTTGTCGGCTTGCGTAGCTATATATATGTTTATCATGGCGTACCGTGTATGAAGGTAGCCTTCTCGGCTTACGTTTTGTTGGGACGTTCCCTATATATATATATATGACACCCCTTGCGGCTTTGGTGCGATATTAACTATTACAGGTGTAACTCTTCAGGAGATAGGCAGCTTCGACTTGCATATGTTTTGCCCTTATACTTATAACAGCTCGTTCATGCTAGTAGTGTATGACTATAGGTAACAAGTGTATACGAGTGTCCAGCTCGGGCACTAGTCATGGCCTACGGGGTTGGGTCGTGACACACCGTCCGAAAGATTTTTGATATAACTATTGTCCGGATTTTCAAATGACGATTCGTTCTGACTACTTCATTGAGTCTGCGAGAATGTTTTATGTGCATATGGTTTCTCACTACTTAATTCGTGCCAAAGCTTAATATCTTTCACTGAGACTCGGGCCAGGACACGCATTCGTGCACATTCCTCTGCATTATTCACCGAGTCCCTCACTAGAGGGCCGGGACACGCTATATATATATGTATATGATGATGTGATGATGGGGATGGCGGCCAGGATGGCATACCGAGTCCCTTGCTAGCGGGGTCGGGACACGCTATTCACCGAAACCCTCACTAGAGGGCCGGGTACGGTATATATATATATGTATATGCATACATACATGATGATGATATGATTTTACTTAACGAGTCCCTCACTAGAGGGCCGGGACACGCTATATGTTATATGATTTTACTTACCGAGTCCCTCGCGAGAAAAGTGAAACGGGACACGTTAGATGCATACATGATGTTTATGATATTGATATGCATGATATATGTTTTCAAAGGCAAGTCTTATGATTTTTTGTACTCTTTATTTTCGGTAGAGTGATCCCGCCAAACTACATTTCATGCTTTACATACTCGGTACATATTCCACAACCCACCCACGCTATATCTACGATTCGGGGGGCTGCGTTTCATATGCCGATGCGGTACACCGTATGCATGAATGAAGATTTTAGTATATGAAGATGTTCCGGCGGAAAAACGAGCTCCATTTTCTCCCGGAGTGCGGCCAAGTCGGAACTATGTTATGACAGTTTATTCTACGTTAGAGATTTTGCAGACAGTGTCGTGGGTATAAGATGTCGGTTACGTAAGCGGCTATGTAAGCCGATGTATTATTACGCATTGTATTATAAGTTTTATATGTTACAAGCTTTATTTGATTCGAGAAAGAGGTAAAAAGCATGTTTTGTAAAAGTTCTCATTACGTTTCCATTGTAGTGATTTAAGAGCTCGGCCCGGGCTATGATTATAAGTGTCACGAGAGTCAGTGGGTCCGTTCGGCCCTAGGTAAGGGTCGGGTGCCCATCACACCCTATCGGATTAAGGGTGTGACACCGTAACACAGCATCACACCGGAAAATAACATAGTGTGCACGATACATAACCGGCCCGGGACTCGGTGAAAGATGTAACAACCATACGCACGAGCAGAGTCGTGAGCAACTATATGCAGTTTAAAACACTTTCAAAGACTCAATAAAATATCCAAAACGAGTCATCATTTAAGAATCAAAACGATAGTCAAATCAAATTTCTTTCATACGTCGTTTGAGAACATATCAAATCGAACTTTAGGACTCGTAGACACGTATCAAACCATAGGAAATAGCTTATGGAAATTATGGGCATAATCGTTATTACAAACCCGATAGGGAAGTAAGTAACCAACGCTCGAGGGTTAGGACAATAATCGCCAAATTCTTCCAAAAGTCATTTGTACTACACAAGGGAAAGTCTCGGGGCCCACGGACGAGTATCAAACCAGTCCGAGTCCATCTATGAAAGTTGGAGACCTTATTCATTATAGGATCTCCCACGAACGTTTCGAAGTAATCCGAGCTCGTCTATGAAAGTTACGATTGTTCGTAGTTATAGAATCCTTTAAAAACAACATTCTTTATACAAGATTTGAAAGCCAATTGTACAAAGGACTTAAGAACCATAAGTTGACCATATTGAGGACGTTAACATTGAGAAGTAAATAAGAATCATATACGTGCTCGGATCTTAAGAATGAAGTTCCCCGAGACCCATCATAGCGGACTTACATTAGGACATGCCAAAAGAAAGAAAAGTTAGCTTTACATACCTCGTCCGCTTCCTATATCTAATCCAAACTTACGTCTTGGCTTCTCCAAAACTACAATAACATCATTAGACGCCCAAACATTAGTCGTAAGCTCTTAGAAATCCAAAGCTAATATAGGAGACTTTTATCTAAATCATTGGGCAGCATATGTGCCCCGAGAAAAGAACAACCCCGAGAATTTCATCAAATATTCAACAACAATACCAATAACCACACTAACAACATCAACAATCAATTCAAAAGATTCTAACGTCAATAACTCTTTTCTACATCATTACGACAAATATCTCCACAACTCGGCGGAAAGGACCGTCCAATTACGGATAGGGATAACAATAACACATTTCTTTCTTCCAAATTCATAAACTACACCAACAATTCTACACATTAACAACATTAACCTCAATAACTCAAGAAATTTTATCACATTACCTTCTCCAACAAGATACAAACAATTACAACTTCAATTTGAATCATCAAACCATCATTCTCATCATAGAATCCATACAACAACGACAAAAATACTAAATAAAATTTAGTTCATTCCTTGTCACAAACAGCCCATACTCATATGGGTCAACATCATACATACAAAGTTTCATGAATTTCATCCATTTCTACACACTATTCCCTCCGTTCTAATTCGTTAAACTCTGAATAAACTTGTTAACAATGAAAAGGAACATTAATCTTACCTCAAGTGTGCATCCACCACGTCCACCCTCTTCTTCTTGGTTGATTTTTAGCTCAAATCGAAGGCAACGCGACGTACGACACTTTTCTCTTCATGGGCTTCGGAATCGCGCGAATTTTGGTCAAAATTAGTTTTTCTCTCTAGGCTCTCCTCTCTCTTTTCTCCAGAATTTTCTAGGTGTTTTGGTATGAAAATGAGGAGAAAAGGCTGATATTTCATTTAAAAAGGTGTGGGTAATGGGCCCGACCCGGTTGGGCTCGGGTTGGGCTTCCACTAACCTTCTCGTCTTAAAACGTCCATATCTTCTTATCCCGATATCTCCCGGAACCCAAGACTTATGGTTGAAAAGATAATTCAATTATATACAACTTTAATTCTGGAGTTTTTCCCAAATTCCAAACTCATAATGCCGTTTTGGCCCCCTCGAAATCGGATCACCCGAAGACGTTTTCTTAAATCGTCCTTTTGGAGGGCTTACACTCATTTTTAGCTTATGGGTCCTTCTTAGGACTTGCTCAAATTCACATGTACTACCCATATATCTCTTCGTATGTCTTTTATAAAATCCCAACATGTGGTTCCCACCTAACACCCACCACTTTGGCCTTTTCATGAAATTTTTATTTCAACTTCTAGCCCCTAATTTCCCTTAATATTCCATACCAATAAAATTCATAAACAACTTATGCATTAAAACAAAATCGAAGGTCAAAAATCTCAACCTCGCATCCCGAGTAGTCTTGCCCTTAACTTATCGTGGTTAGCCCGAATGTCCCAATGCACAAAATTCGGATATAACATCCTCCCCCCTTTAGAACATTCGTCCTCGAATGTTAAACTAGCCTTACAGTCTTATAAGCTCTTCGGGGAGTCTCTTTTATAGCTACCACATACGAATTCATTCACCAATCAACATAACCCACTTCGGGAATTTGGATTACTTGACGACATGGAAACAAGTAGGAATATGTATTCTTCATCTCTTCCCTATTGTTCCGCTACAATACCTTAACGGAAGCTACGTATTTAGTACACAATTTCTCACCTCGATGGTCCAATATACCTCGGCTTAACTTTCTTTTCGTCGAATCTCGTAACACCTTCACGGGTGACACTTTCGTAAATACTTAATCGCCAATTTGAGCTCCAAATGTTGACGTCGATTATCTCGCATATGACTTCTATCGACTGCGGCTGCAAGAACCTTTTCTCGCATACGCTTCACCTTATCAATAACTGCCGAGTCTTATTCGGGCCAATTAACTTAGTTTCGCCAACATCGAACCAGCCGGTAAGTGTCCCGCACCTTCCGCATACAAAGTCTCATACGGCCATCCGGATGCTAGAATAGTAGTTGTTATTATAGGCAACCTCCATACGTAGCGGATGATCATTCCACTGCCTCTCGTAATCAATAACGCAAGCCCGCAACATATCCCTTAGCGTCCGAATAGTACGCTCCGCGCGTCGACTAGGTGACATATCAGACCGAGACTCACTTATGACATCATCCCTTCTGGAGTGAGCTTCAGGAGTTAACTGTAAACTGAGCTCTTATGTCTGAGATCATAGATGTGAGGGTGTTATGAAGTCTCTCCATATAATTGCTGTTATATCTCGCATTTCGCACGTCGGAATATTTTTAAGTTGGTTGTGAAAAATTATGGACGAGGTTATCTCTCGACGTAGTTTTACGACAAATGGTTTATGATTTGTTTGGAAGGAAGCATTAAGGAAAAAGTTGGGACTAAGAATGCATTGTGGAGAAATATGTGTTGCATCTTATGGTGCAAGATATACAAATATGTGGGCAAAAGTTGACCAAGTCAAGGAATTAGTTGTCTTTTTATTTAAAGAGAATTCTAGAAAAATTGGGAAAATTGAAGACAAAAAGAAAGGCCGCCATGTGACGGCTACGTGCCTAGCTACTAATATATATATATATATGTGTAGAGAGTGATCAAGAAGACAAGTCTTCATTATTTCATGTTCTAGAAAAATTGAGAGAATGAAAGAAAAGAAAGAGAGAGCCACGGCCTTGGCTGGCCAGCTTTGGCCATGAGAGTTTGATGAAGAAAATTATTTTCTTCCATGTTTTCTACTCTTTGGAAGCGTGCTAAACAACATGAAGTAGTTGTTGAATCGGTGAAACTCTTGTTCTTGCAAACCTTGTCCTAGCCGAGAGGTAGAAGGGTGAAGGAAAGGTATGATTCTATCTTGTTTTTCATATGTCATAGATGATTGTGTGGGTGGAGGAGTAGATGGATAAAGTTCATGAGTTTGTGGTGAGTTGTGGGTGTGGCCGTGTGTACTAGATTGTATAGGGGTGGAGGACTAATTTATTTAACATGTTGGATTGTTATATTATGAATGGTTGTGCATGTTGTGATATGTAGAAACAAGTGAAACTTATGGAAATATGGAGTGTGGTGTTGTGGCCGTATGTAGTATGTTGTGGCCGTGTGAATGTGTTGTTGTGTAGAAGTGATGAACTAATTGTATTCAACATGTTTTTATGTGGATGTAATGCATAGAAAATGAATGAAACCTCGTGGAATGTTGTATGTTGTGAGAGGGCCGAATGGTGGCCGATTTGTGAAGAAAGAATGAATCAAATTTATTTAGTGTTCTTGGCTATTGTTGTTGAGAATTACATGGTGAGAAGGAAAGTTTAACGACTTATGTTGAAGCCGTAATTGTTTGCGGTCGATTTGTAAGATAATGTGATTTTGTTATAGTTTCTTGAAATTGTAAGCATAATGTTATAAAGCATGGGATCGTGGTTATATTGGTGAATTTGAAAGAAAGAAATGCATTATTGTCGTATTCATTAAGTTGAAAGGTTTCGGGTTCATAGCATAATGTTTGAAGTGTCTTGAAATATTATGCGACTTGCTTAGAATGCATTATGAATTGACTATGGATGTTGTTATTATGATTATTGGTTTGGTTGTTGATATTAGCCGAGTTGAATTCTCAAGGTTGGCGAATATATAGGGGAGGTGTCATTAAATTTCCGTAGAAAAAGTAACGGCTTGGAATGAGATTCTTCAATGCTTATGGCTAATGCTTGATGCCTATGGATGTTTTTTGTAGACCTTGAGAAGCCGAGGCGCAAATTGGATTAGCTTTAAAAGGACAAAGCCAAGCTGTACGTAAGGCTCACCTTCTTTCTCTTAATGCCTTTAGTACTATTAGGCTATGACCCTAGCCTTGTGGGGTAATTCCACTCTAGAATCCCAGCTTAGTATGTACCTTGTTCATCCCTTAACATTTACTCTTTTTGAGACCAAAATAAGATTTTCATGTTTTCAAAAGAATGAATTTCAAAGGTTTTATAAAGAATTTTGACTACAAAAGTGGTCCCAACTTCAAACGTCCGTAACTTTCAGATACGAGTTTCGATTGCCTCGAAACATAATATGTATGTCCAAAGACACGACTTTCCCTACCTACCCTAGTCGGCTCCGGACGGGGCGACACCCGTCCCTGGGGGCCCGCGACCTTTCTATGCCTATTCTCGACAACCTTTCTAAAAGGTAAATTTCGTTTCATTTGGACTTTCGCATATGGATTTTCTTACTTACTTAATGATTTATGATTATGATTTTATACATATGTATGCTCACGACTCCCGCTCGTGCTCACGGTTGCACCTCCTTCACCGAGTCCCGGCTTTCCACATGCCGTGCGCACAGATAATTCCGGTGGCGATTGGTGAGTTACTAACCACCGAGCCCTTCCGCAGGCCGGTGTGCTTGGTGATGTCGGTTATGGTGTGATGGTTGGCTATGATGTGTTACGGGGATTTGTCGGGTTTACTTGGGAGATCTGAAATCTTCGGTGTGATGTCAAGGTGGCGCTCAACGACAAAGTGGGCGACCACCGTTCTAAGAGCCTCGTGATGATTTGTATTTTTATTTACATATATTTTTTGATACTTTGCATGTCATGTCTATCTTCTCGTATTTTGTTCAAGATTCTGTATTTCCTCGCTTACATACCAAGACATATTCCGTACCGACCCCCTTTCTTCGGGTCGCGCGTTTGGCGTGCCGCGTGTGACACCCAGTGAGCTAAAGGTGTTAGCGGCTCTGGCCGGGATTGGCGAGCTCCACTTGTTCCTGCGAGTGCCGCGAGTCGAGTTTGTGCATATTATGATATCCGAGTCATGTTAGAGACTCTGCGTACGCAGTCATGTGTATCGTGCCGGGCTGGGGAGCGGCATAAGCCGTCGTTATATGTGATATTACGATTTTGTAATGCCTCGCAAAGTTCGTGTTTGATTTGAAATTATGTATTTATGATTTGGCCAAGGCCCAATGTGAGTACGAGTATTACGTTAGTCCGAGGGTTCCGCTCGGCCCTCGGCAGTAAGTCCGGGTGCCCATCACACCCTATCGGAAATTGGGTGACAATTGCGCATAGCCTTAACCGAATAAATGGTCTTGGATATACTATTGTACCGGCCCTGCGGGGGCAAAGGTCGGCGTCGTTAGTCCTTATATCCTTGTCACCATTTTCCTTTACATTCCGAGTACTCACCCAACATGACCTTGTCGTGCTAGTGAACATAGTGTTGCGGTATATACGAAAATGGTCCCGCACCTCGCCATCCTTCGCAAGCATCGCTGATATTTATGGCAACTCGTAATTCGAAAGTTTAAATCGAATCCCTCGGCTCTTAACAACTTTTTCCTTTAGCTTTTTGCCCTCAAATCTTACAATTTTACACAAAAGCATGGCTATGGAAATTTTTACTACCTTACAATTTTCCATAACACAAGTATACGGTTCTGATTTCCCTACATTGGCAATCATTTCGAACTCTAGTCCAAGCTTTAAAATTTTCCCTTCGGGGGATGAAGACGCCTTTAACCCTTTCAAGTCTGTTTTTCTCCCCCCCCCTTTTTTTGGGTCCAATCCCCCTTGTTTTAGATA
>NW_026717228.1:0-15848 GCF_029784015.1 Lycium ferocissimum | reverse complement strand
CACATACACACATACACACATTCACGGCTCCACACACACTTCCACAACACATGAATTTCATCCATTTTCATGCAACCAACATACTTAAACATCCATAACACATAGAAATAGAATTAAACCTTACCTTTTCCTCAAACTCTTCACTTGACTCAAATCAACAACCTTATGAATATGAGTTCTTCTTGCTCACAAATCACTCCACTTCACTAAGAACCCTTCAAAGGATTGTTTGGCTATGAAGAAACAAGTTGTGAACTCTCTCTTCTTTTTTTTTTTTTTCTTTCTCGGTTTTTTTTTCTCTCTTAGGGCCGAATGGCCATATATTTTTTCCTCTCTTTCTTGCTTTGCTTTCTTGAAAATTCTAGGGGAAAAAAAGATGAACAAGTCATCTTTCCACTTCTTTATATACTTAACTCCTTCCAATAGTAATCAACCAAATGGTCCCTTGTATGGCTTGATTTAATTTGGCCATGTTTTGCAAGTGGGGGCCACGGCCAAGTGGCCCCCTTTCTTGAAAATTCTAGCAAATCTCTCCATTTTCATGAAAATATTTTTCCTTAGTTCCAAATTTGCCCCTAGCCTTTCTCCGTATTTCCGTGAGTCATTATGCAAATTTACCTTTTTACCCCTGGCCTTTCTTAATATTCCAACTTTAACATTTTCCATAAGCGACTTGTGTCGCTTGCCTTGACTCACCCGAGGGTACAAAATGCGGAATGTAACAGGAGGAATAGATATAGGCTGAGTATCTGGCAACAGATCAATAGCGAACTCTATCTCCCGCTCGGGGGGAAGACCTGGAAGCTCATCTGGGAATACATCTAAAAATTCATTAACCACTGGACCGATGAAGAGTCGGTGCTTTTGCTTCCTAAATCATAAATACCCGAACCGGATGATAAATATACCCCTTTCGATCATTTTTCTTGCCTCGGCGATCTTTGTATTACACTGCTACTCAATAATTTGGTTCCCCCGGAAATTGGAAATGGACTATCTTCGACAGTCAACATTAGCATAACAAGAAGCTAGCCAATCCATACCCATAATCACATCGAACTCAGTCATATCTAACTCTACCAGATACGCCTTAGTGCGGCGGTCACAAACAATTATCGAACAATCTCTATAAACACTCGCTATAACAGAATCCCCTACCGGTGTGGCTACCTCAAAAGGCTCTATCTGTTCAGATTCTATCCCAATTTTATTAGCAACAAGGGGAGAAATATATGATAAAGTAGAGCCGGAATTAATCAGTGCATATACATGTCACGATCCAGCCCCGTAGGCCGTGACTAGTGCCCGAGTTGGGCACTCGTACCCATCTATCATTAATACCCAAGTCACGGCAAGCAAAACAGAAACGTATACATACGTAAAGGTACGACACCGCGTACACATATACATACATATATCATATATACGGAGCGAGAATATACGGGACGCGAACATAACCGAACAACGGCGCTACCACAACCCACGTTTATGTCTACGGGCCTCAACCAAATAACAAAACCATATGACGGGACGGGGCCCCGCCGTACCCGAACAAATATACACAAATGTAACAAAAAAGTGTGCAAAATGCGGGCTCCGGACAGGGAGCTCTTCAAGATAGCTTAATAGGGATCCTAAGTCGGCTCACTCAAACGTGTATCTACACACACGCATGTATGAAACGCAGCCCCCGAAGAAAGGGGGGTCAGTACGAAATATGTACTGAGTATGTAAAGCACAGAGTACAATAAATAGAACCATAACCGAACTGGACTATATCGAATTAAGTACAGAAATCAGGAAATCAAAAACTTGCCTGTGAATCATATATCATGTATATCCATATCATATCATCAAGTCATTATGCACATATAACGTACCCGGCCCTCCAGTGAGGGACTCGGTAAATAAATCATATAAACATCATGTATAGTAATCATGTAATCATATGCATATGCCGTACCCGACCCTCTAGTGAGGGACTCGGTGAATAGGATCATCAAGTGCCATCCTGGCCGCCATCCCATATCATCACATCAGCGTATCATCATATATATATATATATATATATATATATATATATATATATATATATATATATATATATATATAGCGTGCCCGGCCCTCTAGTGAGGGACTCGGTGAATAATGCAATGAAACGTGCACGAATACATACCCGGCCGGGACTCGGTGAAAGACATATTAAGCTTGCACGAGCGAGTAATCGAGAAAACCATATGCAATATAAAACATACAACATTTCACGGAGACTCGAAGGCGTAACACGGATGACGGATCTCATAGCGGACCTTTAATAATAATCGAGCATAAGTCTTTCGGATGTCGAAATATTTCATATCGAATACTCTTTTCGGAGTAATTGCAAATTAAAGTAGATCATAAAGCTCAAATAAATAAATATAACAGTTATTCTGTAGAAATTTGAAAGGTAGCTAAAAACTTTCGTTAGTTTCTATTTCCAAAGTAGTTCAAGCGGAATAATAGGAAAAAATCCGGACAAAGTGGGCCCGCCTCGGTCAAATGAGGTGGCGTATGTAAATTACACATGTCAAACTTCATAACGTCATTTGTGGGTATTTTAAAGTAATCGGATTTCATTTGCACAAGTTTTAGAGGTTAAAACAATTTTTCTAACTATTCACACAATAAACCATTCAATTCTACTGAATGAAAAAGGGGCGTTTCTAGACGTAGATTCCGAAGAGTAGAGTTGTCCCCGAGGTCCAAATTCGAGCCTAGTACATCTAAGACATGCCAAGAGAAGAAACGAGAGAGCTTTACATACCTTATTCGTCTTCCTCGCTTGTCCAAACTCAAGTCCCGATTTCCTCAAAATCTACAAATGGTCACGTTTACCGAATGCTAACTATAAGGCTTTTGGCATTCAATCTTGAATTAGTACTTGTCTACCGAAATTTCGGCAGCACCTCCCCTATAAATACGACACCCCGAGAATTCAACTCGGCCAAATTCATCAACAACCAAACCAACAACAAAACTACAATATCGACAATCAATTTACAATGCATTCAACATTACTAGTTCTCTTTACACGACTTTAACAACATAAATAATATTCCAACAATATTCATAATATACTCATTCCGACCACTTACGTTCAAACTAATATCAACGTTTATACGTCCGATCACCAATCCAAACCCTTTTAAACCACACACAAGAACACTTTAGGCATTTCATACAATATTTCAAACAAACCAAATATTGTTCCAACTTACCCGAAATTAGCTCCAAACCCGAGAACAACACCAAACATATTCTTTCCTTCCAAATTCATGAATTACACTAATAATCCACACCTTAACAAAGCAATTCTCATAAATACAAAAATCACATAAAATGTACATAAACTTCCAAACCGTCCCATAACTAACATAACATTGTTTTGAGTCATCAAACTTGCATTTCTCATCATAGAATCCACAACGACGATAACTAAAACGCTAACGACAATTTGTTCATTCCCAATTACACAAAGGGGGCCATTCGGCCAACACCCAACACACACACAAAAATGATTTTCAATCTTTTCTTCACCCCACAACAATCAAAACATGCTAACTAACATTAATTCATCACTTCCAATACAACATGCACATGCACGGCCAAACACTCCTACACGGCCTCAACTTCAATTTCATTTTTACCATGAATTTCTTCCATTTTAGCATACAACAACACATATAAACCATCTATAACACAAGAAAACAAGATTAAACTCACCTTTCTTCTTCAACTCCACAACTTGCCTAAAGTGGCGGATAGAGAAAACGAGCGATCGAACGCTCCAAACAACACCTCCACGTTGATGAGCACCCTTGAATTAGTAGGTTTGCTTGCGGAAATAATTTTTTTCTTGATCAATTCTTGGTCTCTCTTTTCCTCTCTCTTGGCCGAACCCCTCTTGCTCTTCTCCTCTCCCAAGTTTTCTTGATTTTTCTTGAAAATTCTAAGTGTGGAAGTGATAAATAAGATGACTTAGTCATCTTTTTAATTACAAATATTGGCCATCCATGTGGCCTTGGCCCACATACATGTGGCCGGCCACATGGCCCTTGTTTTTCTCTTTTTTTTTTTTTTTGTTTTTCTTTCCTTTCTTTTTTTTGAAGAATTTTCAACTTTCCAAAATTAGCACACTTACTAAAAATGGAAATTGCCTCCAAGTGCTTCCTTAACATTTTCATGACATTGAAATCATACACAACTTAAGTCTTTAAGACACACAAAAGTCTCTCGGGATAGTCTTGTCCCTAACTTCTCATAATTCACTCAAGTTATCCCGTTGTTCAAAATACGGGATATAACAATACATCTCGAGAGAAGACCAGTAATATACCTGTAACAAAATTAGGCGACGCCTCCCGGTCTGTCCGGCCGCCAATGCATATATGCGGTTCGAAGGACCGGCGGAACCGGGAACTCCGCCACGACCTCCTGCCGCGGCTGTGGTGGCGGCATACCTCGCCCGCACGGCGCATAGCGACCGAGGATGAAGATGAACCATCGGGCCGACCCGGTAGGGGGTCGAGCCGCGCTACCCGCACCACCCCTAACCGGCACTCTCATCGGATGGCCCCGACGGCCACAAGTAAAACACGCACCCGGTGGCACGAAAACACTCTCCCGGTGCTTGTCTCCCACGGTGAGGACACGGAGGTCCGGGCGGTCTCATCGACTGCCGGAACCTCGGTCCAACCGTGAGCCTCGAAACCCCGGGAGCTACGGCACCGCCCCCGAATATCCCGCACCCTCCGATCTCCTGCCGGCGAACCGTGGGGGTGTGCCCCGTCTTTGGCCGGGGAGGATATTCGCTCCGTCTGGCCGCCGAGGTCGCTCGCCTCGAAAATCCCCCACATGGCCAGTGGATCTAGCCCTCTTGGGTCGGCCTCTATCATAATCTCTATCGGCCGACGCCTCCCCCGCGCCGTCCCTCCATACCCGGGCGTGTGCTCGGACACGGCAATATCCATACAGGCGGGTCGCCAGCACCAAACAACTATCGACCATATGGCGATCTAGCCCCATCACATATCGGTGCATCCGGTCGCTCATATCGCCTTCATAGCGGACGCATATCCGGCCAACGGTCAAACTCCAAACCGTACTCCCGACGGTCCTCCCCTCTGTCTCAACAAGCAGAACACGTCTGCCGGCTCGCCGTACCTGCGGAGGCGAGAAAATGGGCTAGAAAAGGCCTCGCAAACTCGTCCCATACGGCGGGAGGGGCACCACTCACCTCTCGGACAATACCCGGGACTCATTCCCACCTGCGGCTACATCCCCCGCAATCGGTACGATGCCATCTCGAACAGACTCGATCTCGGTCACCTTAATCAACCGTAATGTACGCAGCATCTATCGATAAACTCATGACGGTCCTGCGGGCTTCGACCGAAAAACTCGGTGGATTACATGTCGAAACTCACGGGCCCTCGAACCGTCACGTCGATCGGCCCCGATCACCCCTACCCAAGCTCGTGGGCACCCGCCCGCGCTACCGGTCGGGTCGATGAATCGTACCGCCTCTCGCATAGCCCCATCATCCGCCCTTGGCTGGGGAGCTGGAGGCTCGAGCACTCGAACCTCGGGAGCTGGCGGTGGAGCCGCCCCCGGACTGCAGTATGTCCGCCGTCCAAGCCCCTCTCGATGCGGTGGTGTGGCCGGGCGGGCCGTCGGGGCACAATATCCGGTACATGGCGCGGACGGTGTTATATCCCGTATTTTACACGTTGAATATTTTAAGTTGGATTGCGAAAGTTGTGGATAAGACTTTTAATTTCCGATTTTATTTTTGTTTTAATGCACAAGTTGCATATTCATCTTTTCATTGGTATGGAGTGTTAAGGGTAAATTTGGAATAAGGAAAAGTTTGGGATGTTGAATAAGTTATACGTATTGTATGGAGTTTTGGACATATCCGTGTATGCAAATAAAGAGATCGGTGTATAAAAGTTCTAGGTCTCGAAATAATTTCCGCGGATGAACAAAGTGATTGCTACGGGTCGAAATTCGGTCGCTTTCTGATCGCTACGGTGACTTCGGGCGACTTTATAAAGGGGCTTAACCCCTCATTTTCAGCCAAAAAAAATCAGACCAAAAATATTTCAAATATTCTAGAAAATTCCCCAACCTTCCACCACCAACTTTTAGCCCGAAACCAGGTATAATTCCCAAATTCCGGTCCAGACAGCGTATAGTTGCGACTTCAAAACTGCGTATTGAGGCTTTGTGGCTTAATTTCAAGGTGGAGGAGTAAATATATAGCATTATTATCGAGGGAAAGGTATGAATCTCTTTCTATTTGTGTTAATATTGGTTTATTTACGGAGAAGGAGCCGTAAAATCATTATAAAATGGTTCGTGATGGAAATATGGGACAAATACCATATGGAATGTTTATGAAGTATTTTGAAATTGGAAATATTATGGTTAATGTTGGTATTGTTGGAATTGTTGTTGGTGTAAATTATGAATTTGGAAGGAAGAAATATGTTATGGTTGTTCATGTTGAGTTGGGAAGGTTTTGGGTTCTATGGCATATTATTTGGATTGTTTGAATATTTTTGTGGATTGTTGGAAATGTTATTGAATCATGTTTGAATGGTTGATGTTGTTAGAATGTTTGTTGGTATTGTTGTTGATGAATTTGGCCGAGTTGAAATCTCGGGGTTGTTGAATTTACGGGGAAGTGCTTGCCAAAATTTCGTAAATAAAGTAATGGCTTGGAATTGAATTCTTCGACGCTTATGGCTAATGTTCGATGCCTATTGATGTTGTTGTAGATTTTGAGAAGACGAGACTTACGTTTGGATTAGCTTAGGAAGCAAGTGAGGTATGTGAAGCTTATCCTTCTTTTCTTTTGGCATGTCTTAGACGGGATTAAGGTATGACATGATTTGTGCCTCGGGGTAACTTCATTCTTAAGTTTCGAGTATGTTTGTGATTCGTATTTGCTTTTGATGTTGGTATCCTTAGTATGGCCAGGCTATGGTTCGTATGTCTTTGATATGATTGAGTTTGAAATGTTGTGTAAACGATTCTTATATGTTCCTTGTTATTTGTATCCTTAATGCGGTCGAGTTATGATCCTTACGTCTTTTGTATGATTAAAATTCTAAGGTTGCAAAAGAGTTATATTTTCAAAAGAATTTTGTTTCAAAAGAGTTTTGTTTTCAAAAGAGATATGTTCCTAAACGATTTCGAAACTACGAACGACCGTAACTTTCAAGAGAGAGCTCGGATCGCTTCGATTTCTTCGCAAAGGTTTTCATGACGAGTAAGGACTTAAATTTTTATAGGCGGGCCCGGATTGGGTTGACGCTCGTCCGTGGGTCCCGCGACTTTTCTATGTTGGTTTTAAATGACCTATTTTTTTAAAAGGGACTTAATACGACCACTTTTCCGATCCCAAGCATGATTATTTATTTGTCCGTCGAGTTGGAAATAAGGATTTTATGCCTATGATTTTGATACGCAACTATGGTTTTTGAAGTTCGGTTTGATCTGCTTCCGAGAGAGATTCGGAAGAAAACCCGATTTGACTATCGTTTTGGTTTGAACTAATAGTTCGCTTTGGTTATTCGGTTGAGTTGAAATGATGATTTGTATGATTATGGATACTTACGATCTGCTCGTGCGTTTTGTTGTTACCTCTTTCACCGGATCCCGGGCCGGTATGTGATCGTGCGCACTATAATATACTCTGGTGTTATGCTGTGTTATGGTTCACCGCGCTCCTCACTAGAGGGCCGAGTTCCATTTATATTTGGTGTTATGCTGTGTATGGTGTTATGATGTGTGATGGGGATACGGAGATTTGAAACTTCTGGTGTTATGCTGTGTTGTGGCGCCAGATAGGGTGGCGACCACGTTCTGTCCGCCGGGTTCCACTATGGACCACATATGATGTATGATAAAATGATGAGTATGGTCAGTTGATATCAGAGCCGGTGGTGGGGCAAACCCAATGATGAAGCAAAATTCCACATTGGTTTAGGCAAATCCCACATTGGTTCAGGCAAATCCCACATCGGTTAATGTTATCTCATATGACAGGTTATGATGTGTACGGTATGAGTATGTATGATTTGTATGTCGGATGTAAGTACTTTGGTATTTGGGTTTTTATACTCACTTTCTGTACTCCTGACTTCGGTTATGATTTCATTTTCTGTATGCCATGCTTTACATACTCAGTACATATTCCGTACTGACCCCCTTTCTTCGGGGGGGGGGGGGGGGGCTGCGTTTCATGCCACGCAGGTACCCACAGATGAGTAGGTGATGCTAGCAGAAGATGCTCCAGCTGGATTGGCGAGCTCCTTTTCCTCCGGAGCGTTGCCGAGTTAGAGTACTTTTGGAGGGTGTCTGGAGTTATGGTAGAGACTTTGCAGACAGTGTCGTGTGTATGAGATGTCTGTTTGTAAGCGGCTATGTAAGCCGATGTATCATTATGTATTGTGTTATGAATTTCATGTGGGTGCAGGTTTTATTTGATTTGAAAAAGATGAGAGGCATGTTTGTTTTCCGAAAAAATTTTCCTTACGCATTTTTCCATGTTTTGCGGGCCCAGTATGATTGTGTGTATTCGAGAGTCTGCGGGTTCGCTCGGCCCTAAGTAAGGGTCGGGTGCCCGTCATGCCCTATCGGAAATTAGGGTGTGACAAATTGGTATCAGAGCAGTTCGTCCTAGGGGTTGTCTGCAAAGTCGTGTCCCGAGAGAGTCTGTTTATGGTGTGAAGCGCGCCACACTTATAAACGAGGAGGCTACGGGGCATCTAGGGTGGTTACTCTTCTTTCACATCTGAGATCGTGCCATAGAGCCAAGTCATAGGAGATGGGACTCCTTACCATGATTTGTGATTGCAGCTAAAGAATGGCAGCGATAGAAGAAAGTGATTGATGATGTTGGAAGTTACAAAGCACACGATGTAAGTAAAGGTATGAAAGATACATGTCGGGTAAGGTATTGACGTACGATTGAAATATAAAGTTGGAAAGTGAAAAGAAAGCAGACAGAGTGTAACACGCGTGGCCGTGTTAAGCATATAAGGTAAGTCCATTATTTTCGGTAATCGTTATGGATGTTGGGAGCCCCGCGAGGCCGTGATATAATATGTACATATATATGTTGGCCTGTGAGGCATCATAGGTATTTCTGCGTACGAGTTTGAGATAGTAAGAAATATAGAGAAAACTGCCGAAATTTTTCCGTAAATAAGAAGAGAATGAGATATGGGTTTGTAATACGACTTGAAAGATCGTGCCAATGGTAATAGTGAGATTAAGACAAGAGTACAGATGAAGGAATTGTGATGTGTATGAATGTATGGATAAAACAACTTGTGAAATATTAAGGATAACGTGGATCAGAAAGGGTAAAAGATGAGAAGTGTTACACTATGAGATCGAATACGAACGGGACAATGTGAATATAATGAAGATTGTTGTGAAAATAAGTAAAGTTCAGTGAGAAAGTGGCCAAAGCTATGATGTGATTTATGTGGTTAGAATATAAAGGCAAGTGTGAAACGGAAAAACAAGTTATGGAACGAATAAGGAGGGGTTTGAGTTAAAGATTAAGAGACGACACGAAATAATGTGCCTAGAATGTTACAAGTTGAGCAAAAGGGAATTACAAGAAGGAAAGGTTTGACCCGATATGTATTGGACCTTGTTATGTTGTTCGTAAAGTAAGAAGGTTACGTACTAAAGACATGGCTTTTGTTAAGGTACTGTGGCAGAGTAATAACAGGGAGGAAATGATTTGAGGAGTGAAGAAGAGATGAAAAAGAAATATGATTGGTAGGTGAGACTACATGTTATGGTAATAAAGGAAACCCCCCGAGATCTTTATAAGACCTTATGCGATTAGTTGAACATTCGAGGACGAATGTTCTAAAGGGGGAAGGATGTTATATCCCGTATTTTGCACGTTGGAATATTTTAAGTTGGATTGCGACAAGTTGTGGATAAGACTTTTAATTTCCGATTTTGTTTTTGTTTTAATGCCTGAAGTTGCATATTCATCTTTTCATTGGTATGGAGTGTTAAGGGTAAATTTGGAATAAGGAAAAGTTTGGGATGTTGAATAAGTTATACAGATTGTATGGAGTTTTGGACATATCCGTATGCAAATAAAGAGATCGGTGTATAAAAGTTCTAGGTCTCGAAATAATTTCCGCGGATGAACAGTGATTGCTACGATGAGGTCGGTCGCGCGCATGCGCTACAGTGACTTCGGGCAGCTTTATAAAGGGGCTTAACCCCTCATTTTCAGCCAAAAAAAATCGACCAAAAATATTTCAAATATTCTAGAAAATTCCCCAACCTTCCACCACCAACTTTTTAGCCCGAAACCAGGTATAATTCCCAAATTCCGGTCCGGAACGGCGTATAGTTGCGACTTCAAACTGCGTATTGAGGCTTTGTGGCTTAAGTTCAAGGTGGAGGAGTAAATATATAGCATTATTATCGAGGGAAAGGTATGAATCTCTTTCTATTTGTGTTAATATTGGTTTATTTACGGAGAAGGAGTCAGAAATCATTATAAAATGGTTCTCGTGATGGAAATATGGGACAAATACCATATGGAATGTTTATGAAGTATTTTGAAATTGGAAATATTATGGTTAATGTTGGTATTGTTGGAATTGTTGTTGGTGTAAATTATGAATTTGGAAGGAAGAAATATGTTATGGTTGTTCATGTTGAGTTGGGAAGGTTTTGGGTTCTATGGCATATTATTTGGATTGTTTGAATATTTTTGTGGATTGTTGGAAATGTTATTGAATCATGTTTGAATGGTTGATGTTGTTAGAATGTTTGTTGGTATTGTTGTTGATGAATTTGGCCGAGTTGAAATCTCGGGGTTGTTGAATTACGGAAGTGCTTGCAAAAATTTCGTAAATAAAGTAATGGCTTGGAATTGAATTCTTCGACGCTTATGGCTAATGTTCGATGCCTATTGATGTTGTTGTAGATTTTGAGAAGACGAGACTTACGTTTGGATTAGCTTAGGAAGCAAGTGAGGTATGTGAAGCTTATCCTTCTTTTCTTTTGGCATGTCTTAGACGGGATTAAGGTATGACATGATTTGTGCCTCGGGGTAACTCCATTCTTAAGTTTCGAGTATGTTTGTGATTCGTATTTGCTTTTGATGTTGGTATCCTTAGTATGGCGCTATGGTTCGTATGTCTTTGATATGATTGAGTTTGAAATGTTGTGTAAACGATTCTTATATGTTCCTTGTTATTTGTATCCTTAATGCGGTCGAGTTATGATCCTTACGTCTTTTGTATGATTAAAATTCTAAGGTTGCAAAAGAGTTATATTTTCAAAAGAATTTTGTTTCAAAAGAGTTTTGTTTTCAAAAGAGATATGTTCCTAAACGATTTCGAAACTACGAACCGTAACTTTCAAGAGAGCTCGGATCGCTTCGATTTCTTCGCAAAGGTTTTCATAACGAGTAAGGACTTAAATTTTTATAGGCGGGCCGGATTGGAGTTGACGCTCGTCCGTGGTCCCGCGACTTTTCTATGTTGGTTTTAAATGACCTATTTTTTTAAAAGGGACTTAATACGACCACTTTTCCGATCCCAAGCATGATTATTTATTTGTCCGTCGAGTTGGAAATAAGGATTTTATACCTATGATTTTGATACGCAACTATGGTTTTTGAAGTTCGGTTTGATATGCTTCCGAGAGAGATTCGGAAGAAAAACTGATTTGACCATCGTTTTGGTTTGAACTAATAGTTCGCTTTGGTTATTCGGTTGAGTTGAAATGATGATTTGTATGATTATGGATACTTACGATCCGCTCGTGCGTTTTGTTGTTACCTCTTTCATGGATCCCGGCCGGTATGTGATCGTGCGCACTATAATATACTCCGGTGTTATCTTGTGTTATGGTTCACCGCGCTCCTCACTAGTAGGGCCTAGTTCCATTTATATTTAGTGTTATCTGCCGTATGGTGTTATGATGTGTGATGGGGATACGGAGATTTGAAACTTCTCGGTGTTATCTTTCGTGTTGTGGCGCCGAGATAGGGTGGCGACCACGTTCGTCCGCCACGGTTCCCATGGACCACATATGATGTATGATAAAATGATGAGTATGGTCAGTTGATATCAGAGCCGGTGGTGGGGCAAACCCAATGGTGGGGCAAACCCAATGATGAAGCAAAATTCCACATTGGTTTAGGCAAATCCCACATTGGTTCAGGCAAATCCCACATCGGTTAATGTTATCTCATATGACAGGTTATGATGTGTACGGTATGAGTATGTATGATTTGTATGTCGGATGTAAGTACTTTGGTATTTGGGTTTTTATACTCACTTTTACGTACTTCCGACTTCGGTTATGATTTCATTTTCTGTATGCCATGCTTTACATACTCAGTACATATTTCGTACTGACCCCCCTTTCTTTGGGGGGGGGGGGCGTTTCATGCCACGCAGTACCCACAGATGAGTAGGTGATGCTATGCGAAGATGCTCCACTGGGATTGGCGAGCTCCTTTTCCTCCGGAGCGTTGCCGAGTTAGAGTACTTTTTTTGAGGTGTCCGGAGTTATGGTAGAGACTTTATGCACGCTGTCGTGTGTATGAGATGTCTGTTTGTAAGCGGCTATGTAAGCCGATGTATCATTATGTATTGTGTTATGAATTTCATGTGGGTGCGTTTTATTTGATTTGAAAAAGATGAGAGGCATGTTTGTTTTCCGAAAAATTTCCTTACGCATTTTTCCATGTTTTGCGGGCCCAAAGATGATTGTGTGTATTCGAGATCGGGTTCGCTCGGCCCCAAGTAAGGGTGCCCGCTATGCCCTAATCGGAAATTAGGTGTGACAACGGGCCCTAGTAACTTTGCGTCCGGATGGTCTCACCAACCGCCGTAGACTTGCCCCTTCTCGGGGCACTCGTGGCCTTCCTGAGGCACGTCAAAACATAACACTTCGTCGTGAGAAGAGTCATCCCGATAACACAAACCTCTATCGCACGATCTAAGATCGTAAGGAAAGACAACATCCTAAATGTCCCGTAGCCTCCCCTCGTTTATAGATATGGTGCACAACACACCGATAAACAAGACTCTACTAGACACGGCTCCCGTAGACATTCCGAGGCCGAACTCCAAGCCCGGAGCACACTCGTCACGACCCAACCCCCGTAAGCCGTGACTAGTGCCCGAGTCGGGCACCCAAACACACTCACCAAATCCGAATTACATGGGCTATAGCTTATGCGACACAAATATCAAACACCGTCTCGCATTATATCAAACTCGTCACAAACACATCTCAAACACAACCATTTATATATCGGTCGACAAGGCTATCAAATGGCGCAACGGCCCAAAAACATGTACAAATGCAAGCCGACAAGGGCGCACGGCGAACGGGATCGCCCCGCACATATCACATACAAACACACACGTACGCAATAGGCCTAACCCACATACATGTCTACGACCTCTAAACAAGATAAACGAGAATCATATGACGGACAGGCCCCGCCGTACCCCCCGAACAACATATACATATGGCGCGAACGAATATATACCAAAATGTGGGCTCCTGAATAAGCGGAGCACTCCAAACAAGAAAAGGGTGTCCTAGATCCGGCGGATCACCGAATCAGACGTCCGTACACGCGGGCATGAAACGCAAATTTTCCCGAAGAAAGGGGTCGATTTAAATATGTACCGAGTATGCAAAGCGAGAAATATAGTAAACAAATCCGAGTCATACTCGAAAATGTAGTACGAAAGTAAATGCATTTCCAAAATATCAAAATGTTTACTTTCAAAATACAAATCATGCATAGAATTTAAAAATATGGTCGCCGCCCGTCGATGGCGCCATAACACAACAAACACCGAAGGTTTCAAATCTTCGTATTCCCGTCACACATCATAACACGGATAACGCCGCCTACACAAGATAACACCAAATATAAGCGGAACCCTACTTTCAGCGAGGTGCTCGGTGAACCATAACACAAGATAACACCCCTGAGTATAACAAAGCGCGACGATAATGTAACCGGCCCGGACTCGGCGAAAGTATAACGTAATGCACGAGCGCAGTCGTGAGTAACCATATGTATAAAATCATTATCATAGACTCAAAAGATAAGTAAAATGACCATACTTGGAAATGAATAGTAGCCAAATCAAATTATTTCAAAAGTCATCGGATTACAAAAGAAGAGTCGCGGGACCCACTTGGACGGTGTTGACCCGAGCCGAGCCCGCCTATGGAAAACATACTCATCATACACCATACAAAATCCTACGAACATATCGAGGTAAATTCAAGCCTTTCGGAAAGATACGGGCGTTCGTAGTTACTTTTTTAACTCTTTAACAACAAAACTTTTATGCAATATTTGGAAATCAATTATTCCAAAGACATAAGGACCAATATTTCATCATATTAAACATACGAATATTAAGGAGACAAACAAGAATCATAGACATGCTCTCGGATTGCGAGAATAGAATTTCCTCGAGGCTCGTGTCATAGCCTATTTGTAACTAAGGCATGCCAAAAGAAGAAAGGATTGAGCTTTACATACCTCGTCCGCTCCAAGGCTAGTCCAAATTCAAGCTAATGCCAACCTACGCCTCGGCTCCCCTAAGGTCTACAAATATGTCATAATATGCCAAACATTAGCCATAGGCATTTAGGCATTTAATTCCAAAACTAACACTTAATTCTACGTAAATTTGGGCGACATTTCCCCTGTAAATAGGCCAACCCCGAGAATTTAACTCGGCCAAATCAACAACAACAACAACAACATCAACAACCAACCTAGCAACATCAATAATCAATCCGAAAGACAATATAACACTAGTAACTCTCTTTTACATCATTCAACAACTTTCAATATATTCGATTTAACGGCTTACCTTCAAGCCAACATCTACGCTTATACATTCAAATACTAACCCGAACCCATACCAACAATATTCAAAGACATTTTAAGCAATTCATACAACATTTCAAACATCCCAAATAATACTTCAACTCACCCGAAAACACAATTCCCAACCCGAGAACACATCCATAACACATCCCTCACTTCCAAATCATGATTTGCACCAACAATCCACATTCTAGCAATGTCATTCTCATAAATATACAAATTACATTAAATGCACAATAACCTCCAAATCAGCCCATACAATTACAACATCAATCTTGAGTCATTAAACTCTCATTTCAACATAGAATTCATAACGACAACATTCAAAATTCCAAATAGAATTAATTCATTCTCATTCACACAACATGGCCCTATATTCTGCCAACCCTACACACACATATATGATGATTCTCATTCATTTCTTCACACTACACAACTAAACATGCTACATAAAATCAATTCATCTCAACACAACACACACGCCTACACGATCATACACACCTACACGGCTCAACTCCAACATACTATGTTTCATGAATTTCATCCATTTTAGCATACTACAACATGCATACACCATTCATAACACATAAAACATGATTAAATCTTACCTTTCTTCCTTCAACTCCTCACAACTAGCTAAGGTTAGCCAGGGATGAGAACTAGCGGTTTGATCGCTCCAACAACACTTCCACGTTACTTAGGGACCTCCAATTAGTGGATTTGCATCAAAGAAATATTTTTGGGATGGCTAAAATTGGACTTGGTTTTTCTTGGGTTTGGCCGAGCCTCCTTTGTTCATCCAAGGTTCTTGTCTTTTTTTTTTTCTAAGTGTTGGATGAAGATGAATGAATTAGTAGTCATCTTTTAT
>NW_026717227.1:0-21023 GCF_029784015.1 Lycium ferocissimum | reverse complement strand
AATGGAATCATACCTCCGTGGAGTGCGAGGTAAACACCGTAATAAAATCCATATTAATGATCTCCCACTTCCACGACGGTATCTCCGTCTCTGTAATAGCCCGTCGGGCTTCGGTGCTCGATCTTAACCAACGCTCGACAATTCGGGCACCGAGCGACGAACTACGCTATATCTCTTTTCATACCATCCCACCAATATAAACATCGAGATCATGATACATCTTCGTCGACCACGGGTGAACAGAATAACGGGCATAATGTGTCTCGCCCATAACACATCGCCGCGCAACCCCGCAACGTCGGTACACATAATCCGCTCTCTACGTAATAATACTCCATCGGATGTAATCAGGCAGAACGTAGTCTTCTCTTTTGCGGGGGCTGTGTCTGTCTTGTGAGCCGAATAGGATCTTCGTGCGCGCGCTTAATCTCTTCCGTAATAGAGATTCAAGAATACCTCGAACGAAACCCCAACATCTCCAGAATCGGCCAAACGAGCACCAAGACTAGCCAACTGATGGATCTCGCGGACCATTTCTTTCCTCTCTGATGGCACATCTGCTAGGATTCCCATAGACTTACGGCTAAGTGCATCTGCCACAACATTAGCTTTCCCCGGATGGTAGAGAATATCAACATCATAATCTTTTAGCAACTCTAACTACCTCCTCCCGCAAGTTCGGCTCCTTCGTTTAAAGATGTCTTGGAGGCTCTTATGATTCCGTATAAATATCAACGTGAACACCATATAAATAATGTCTCCACATCTTCAAAGCATGAATCACCGTGGCTAGCTCCAAATCGTGAGTAGGATAATTCTTTTCATGTTTTACGAGCTGCCGGAAGCATAAGCTATCACCTCGCCGTCTTTGCATCAACACACACCCCAAACCAATACCGGAGGCATCACAATAAATCACATACCCCCTCCGGACCCTCGGGAAGAGTCGGGGCCGGAGCCGTAGTCAACTTCTCTTTCGGCAAGAATCGGAAGCTACGCTCGCAAGCATCGACCACTGAACTTAGCTCCCTTCGAGTCGACCTTGTCAAAGGCGCTGAAATCGAAGCAAATTTCTCTACGAATCTCTCCGTAATAACCGGCCAATCCCGAAAGCTACGCACCTCGGTCGGCATCGTAGGTCTAGGCCAATTCTTTACGGCCTCAATCTTCCGGGTATCCACCGGATGCCATCATCCCCAATAATATGCCCCGAAATGCCACGAAGTCGGCCCAGAATTCACACTTAGAAAATTTAGCATATAATTTACGGTGTGCCGAAGTGTGCCAAGTACCGTCCTCAAATGATACTGCATGTTCGCTTCGATCGAGAATAAACCAGAATGTCATCGATAAATACAATCACGAACATGTCTAAGAACGGTCGAATACCCGATTCATCGGGTCCATAAATGCTCTTTGCCGGGCATTAGTCGGCCCAAAAGACATCACTCTCTTGAATTCATAGTGCCCATATCGGGTCTGAATCTTTGTCTTAGGAATATCAGCCTCTCGTACCGTACCTATGATAGCGACCGCGGGTCTATCTTCGAAAACACACTGGCACCACACAACGATCAAACAAATCATCAATCCTGGGGAGGGGTATTTATTCTTGATGGTTACCTTATTCGGTAGCGGTAATCAATGCACATCCGCGGCGATCCATCCTTCTTTCTCACAAACAATACGGCGCTCCCCGGGGTGATGTGACTGGGCCTAATAAAGCCCTTCTCTAATAAATCTCTCAGCTGCTCTTTCAATTCTTTCAATTCTGCAGGTGCCATTCTGTACGGAGGAATAGAGATAGGCTGAGTATCTGGCAACAAATCAATAGCAAACTCTATCTCTCGCTCGGGAGGAAGACCTGGAAGCTCATCTGGGAATACATCTAAAAATTCATTAACCACTGGGACTGACTGAAGAGTCGGTGCCTCTGCTTCTAAATCATGAACACGGACCAGATGATAAATATAACCTTTTCTGATCATTTTTCTTGCCTTGAGGTATGAAATAAACTTACCCCTCGGCGATGCTGTATTACCCCCCACTATGACTTGCTCCCCCGAAATTGGAAACGGACTATCTTCTTTTGACAATCAACATTAGCATAACAAGAAGCTAGCCAATCCATACCCATAATCACATCGAACTCAGTCATATCTAACTCTACCAAATCGACCTTAGTACAGCGGCCACAGATAATCACCGAACAATCTCTATAAACTCGGCTAGGCTATAACGAGAATCCCCCTACTTGGTGTAGCTACCTCAAAAGGCTCTATCGGTTCGGATTCTATCCCAATTTTATTAGCAACAAGGGGAGAAATATATGATAATGTAGAACCGGGATCAATCGGTGCATACACATCTCGAGAGAAGACCGATGTATACGTAACAACATTAGGCGACGCCTCTGGGTCTGTCGGTGGCCAATGCATAAATGCGGTTCGAAGGACCGCTAGAACCGGAACTCCACCACGACCCCCGCCTCGGCCCGGGCGGTGTGCCTCGCCCCGCGGGCGCGCGCTACCGAGGATGAAGATGAACCACCGGGCCGACCCGGTGGGCGAGGCTGCGCTGCCGCCTGCACCACCTCTAACCGGACAATCTCTCATCAGATGGCCCTGACGGCCACAAGTAAAGCACGCACCAGTGGCACGAAAACACTCTCCAGGGTGCTGTCTCCCACAGTGGGAACACGGAGGTCTGGGTGGTCTCATCTGACTGCTGGAACCTCTGTCCAACTGTGAGCCTGAAAACCTGGAGCTCTGGCCTGCCCCTGAATATCCTGCACCCTCTGATCTCCGGCCGGTGAGCTGTGGGGGTGTGCCCCGTGCTGGCTGGGGAGGATATCTGCTCTGCTGCTGCTGAGGCTGCCTGCCTCGAAAATCCCCAGAATACCCAGATGATCTAGCCCTCTTGGGCTGGCCCCTGTCATCAACCCTATCAGGCTGGCGCCCTCTGCGTCTGTCCTCCATGCCCTGGGCGTGGGCCTGTATACGGGCAATATCCATACCGGGCTGGGCCGCCAACACCAAGCAGCTGTCAACGAAGTACTGGTCCAGCCCCACTATATATCGGTGCATCCGGTCAGTCATGTCAGCTACATATGCAGGCGCATATCTGGCCAGCGAATCGAACTCTAAACTGTACTCCCGGACTGGCCTGCCCCTCTGCTTCAACAGCAGGAATCTGTCTACCCTGGCCCGCCTCACCTCCGGAGGTAGAAAATGGGCCAGGAAGGCCTCTGTAAACTCGCCCCATACGGCTGGAGGGGCACCCTCGCCTCTGGACAGCATCCACGACTCATACCAATTAGCTGCTACATCGTGCAACCGGTATGACGCCATCTCAACCGACTCTGTCTCGGAAGCACTAATCAATCGCAGGGTACGCTGCATCTGTCGGATGAACTCATGAGGGTCCTCTGCGGGCTTTGACCCGAAAAACTCTGGTGGCCCACAAAGTAGAAAATCACGGGCCCTCTGACTATCGCGCCTGTCTACACGATCATCCCCTACTCCCTGTCTGTGGACCTGCCCCGCTACCAACCGAGTCAATAACTGGACCCCGCCTCTCGCGAGGTCCCATCATCCGCCCCCGGGCCGGGGGCCGGAGGTACGGTGCGGTGCCGCGGGGAGGCCGGCGGTGGAGCCGCCCCCTGTCTTTGCGGCGGGCTGCTCCAAATCCCTCCGATGCTGGCGGCGTAGCAGAACTAGCCGTCGGAGGCACAATATCTGGCTCAATCTGGGCACGAGCCCTAGTAGTCATCCGGGCTCGGCTGGTCTCACCTGCCGCTGTAGACTTGCCCTTCTGGGCAGCTGTGGCCTTCCTCGGAGGCATCGCTGAAAACATAACATTTCGTCAGAAAAGAGTCATCCTGATAACACAGCTCTATCGCACGATCTAAGATCAGAAGAAAAGATAACATCCTAAATGTCCTGTAGCCTCCTGTTTATAGATGTGGTGCACAACACACCGATAAACAAGACTCTACTAGACACGGTCTGTAGACATTCCGAGGACGAACCGCTCTGATACCACTTCTGTCACGACCCAACCCCGTAGGCCGTGACTAGTGCCCGAGTTGGGCACCCAAACACATTCATAAATCCGAGTCGCAAACAGATGGCTTATACAGACACAAATATCAAACGCTGTCTCAGATTATATCAAACTGACGCAAACACATCTCAAACACAGCCATATATATATATCAGAAGCCGACGAGGCTATCAAATGGCGCAACGGCCCAAAACATATACAAATGCGAGCCGACGAGGCTGCCACGGCGAATGGGATCGCCCAGAACAAATAACATACAAACACAACTGTACAGAATAGGCATAACCCACATACATGTCCACAGACCTCTAAACAGACAAACGGAATCATAAGACGGGACAGGGCCCCGCCGTACCCCTGAACAAATATATACAAATGCAACGAACGAATATATACCAAAATATGGCTCCGGAATAAGGGGAGCACTCCAAACAGCAGAAGAGGGTGTCCTAAACAGGTGGATCACCAAACTGTGCGTCTGTACCTGCGGGCATGAAACGCAGCCCCCGAAGAAAGGGGTCAGTACGAAATATGTACTGAGTATGCAAAGCAGAAAATGTAGTATACAAATCTGAATCGTAATCGAAATAGAGGTACAGAAAATAAATGCATTTCCAAAATATCAAAATGTTTACTTTCAAAAATACAAGTCATGCATAAGGCTCAGAAAATATGGTCGCCCGCCCGTCGATGGCGCCATAACACAGCATAACACCAGAAAGTTTCAAATCTCCGTATCCCCGTCACACATCATACACAGCATAACGCCATACACAGCATAACACCAAATATAAGCGGAACCCGGCCCTCGAGCGAGGGGCTCGGTGAACCATAATCACAGCATAACACCGGAGTATAACAAAGTGCGCACGACAACAGAACCGGCCCGGGACTCGGCGAAAGATATAACAGAATGCACGAACGGAGTCGTGAGTAACCATATGCATAAAATCATTATCATAGACTCAAATGATAAGTAAAATGATCATACTTAAAATCGGGATATTAGTCATATCATATTTTGTCAAAAGTCATCAAAATTACAAAAGAAGAGTCGCGGGGCCCACGGACGGGTGTTGACCCGAGTCGTGCCCGCCTATGAAAAACATACTTGTCATACATCATACAATCTCCTACGAGCATATCGAGGCAATCCGAGCCTTTACGTGAAAGATACGGCGTTCGTAGTTACGGAACTTTTAAAGGCCAAACTTTTTATGCAAAAGTTGAAAATCAAATATTTCAAAGACATAAAAGCCAATATTTCATCATATCAACATACGAGTTCCAAGAAACGAATAAGAGTCATAAACATGCTCGGATTGCGAGAATTGAATTTCCTCGAAGCTCGTGTCATAGCCTATTTGAAACTAAGGCATGCCAAAAGAAGAAAGGATTGAGCTTTACATACCTCGTACGCACTCAACGCTAGCTCAAACTCAAGACAAATCCAACCTACGTCTCGGGCTGCCCAAGGTCTACAAACAAGTCATAATATGCCAAACATTAGCTAGAGACATTTGGGCATTTAATTCCAATTTAGCCCTTAATTCTACAGAAATTTGGGCAGCATTTCCCCTGTAAATAGGCCAACCCCGAGAATTTAACTCGGCCAAATCAACAACAACAACAACAACAACCAACCTAGCAACATTAATAATCAATCCGAAAAGCATTCTAACATTAAATACTCTCTTTTACATCATTCAACAACATTCATAATATTCAATTCAACGGCTTACCTTCAAGCCAACATCAACGCTTATACATTCAAATACTAACCCGAACCCATACCAACAATATTCAAAGACATTCTAAGCAATTCATACAACATTTCAAACATTCCAAATAATACTCCCACTCACCCGAAAACTGCCCCAAACCCGAGAACACCTCCATAACTCATCCCTCACTTCCAAATCATGATTTGCACCAACAATTCACATTCTAACAATGCTATTCTCATCAATATACAAATTACATTAAATGTACAATAACCTCCAAATCAGTCCGCAACAATTACAACATCAATTTGAGTCATTAAACTCTCATTCTCATCATGGAATTCATAACGACAACAACTAAAACGTTAAGTAGAATCAATCCATTCATTGTCATATAATATGACCCATTTTCGACCAACACTACATATTCACATATTTATGATTCTCATTCATTTCTCCATTCTACAACAATCACAACATACTAACTAGACATTAATTCATTGCTTCAATACAACACAACACACACACACCTCACACGGCTATATACTACACACACAACCTTCACTCCAACATGCCATATTTCATGATTTTCATCCATTTTAGCATACTACAACATGCATACAACCTTTATAACACATAAAACATAATCAATTCTTACCTTTCTTCTTCAACTCCACACTTTGCCTAGGGTTTGCGATCTATACAACGGATGGTTGGATGACCCGAATAACACCTCCACGCTACTTAGGAACCTCAACTTAGTGGATTATAACCAAAGAAATAATTTTGGGATGGCTTAAATTGAAGTTGGTTTTTCCCTCTTGGTCGAGAGCCAAGCTTGTTGTTCTTCAACTTTCTTGATTTTTTTTTCTAAGTGTTGAATGAATAAAGATGACTTAGAAGTCATCTTTTAATCCCCTAAGTGAATCATACATGTGTCCCTTGGCCCACACATGTGTTGGACCAATTAAAATTGTCCACAAATTGTGTGGGCCAACTCCCACATTACACGGCCAAGGCAAGAAAATTGCATGATTTTCAACTTCCATTAATTCCAATTTTGGTCCCAAATTTTCCTAATTGTTCCATACCAACAAATTCATGCACAATTTATGACTCAAAATAAAATCGAAGGTCAAAAGTCTCGACTTTGTATCCCGGAATGGTTTGGAATCCCCAATGCACCAAATACGGGTTCTAACATACCACACAGCGCGAGCCCAATCATACTAACATGATACTAGTACACATAGTCAATGAAGGCACTAAGTTCAAGTCACAAGGCGACAAGCCACACATAACAATACCAACCTAGAATTATCCAGCCCAACACCATGTTCGAAGACCTAAGCATGCTTTCTCCATTAATCTCTACTATTCATCAATGAAGGCAGTTCAAGTATGACATAACAATGCCAACCTAGAAATCCCGAAGACCTAAGCATGCTTTCTCCATTAATCTCTACTATTCACATATGTAAACCTAATCGAAGTCTAACTCAAATAAGTCGTAAACTACCTCGAGGTTGGGTGGGTGCCGTGAACGTCTATTGATCTTCATCTCCCATTTCTGAAAAGAAAGTCGAGACGGGAGGAGTCTAGGAAAATTAAGCAATTCGAGTAAGCAAATTGTTGAGGAATAACATATACACACCCAATAAGAATCTAGAGAATCTAAGATACGACTCCGGGCCCACAAGGGTAAAATCAAAACTTCTTATCCAACTAAGTTTTCTAGGTCTCCATTGATTAATAACCTAGACTTCATAGTCATCTAGACCTAAACAAGTCATCAATTTCTTTCATCCTTAAAACCCCCAATTTCAAGAAAACTCAAGACTTACCCATTTGCAAAAAAAAAAAAATGGAAGAAATAGAAGTTTTGAAGTTGGGTAACTAGCCTAAGCTGGGAACCAAGGAGTTCTTTCAAAAAATCCATGATTTTCGATTGAGAAGGTCATTTTTCCCATCTAGGGTTTTACAAGTCAAGAAACTCCCCATTTATTATATCCTAGAATCAAATCCTTAATAAGTAAAAGATGGAATTAAAGAGAGATGGAGTAAATAAGGTTTAGAGCTTAGCCTTCCCAAGATTACATTGGATTTCCTCTGTAAATGCTCCACAAGTCGGCTTGGAATAAGAGTTGGGTAAAAAATAGGGTCAAATCTCGAAATAAGCATTAAATACTAGGTCTGCCCAGGGACTCTCACTGGGGCGGGTGGGGTGGTCATGCTACAGTGAGGATTTTTCTATGGCCGCAGACATGAAGAACTTTAAAAATTCCACTGCGGTAGAAGAGAGTATGCTGGGGCAGACTCGTAGGAGCGGTCAACCCCTCGCTGGTGCGAGGCACTGAATTGGGCGGCCCTAAATCAGTTTTTAATTTTTTTCTAACTTGACTAAGGGTCAATTTTAACTGAAAATCCCCCGCATACAACTAACGGTGCACCACTGATCAAGGATGTTTCGGACACGGATTGAAGAAGGTCGATAATGGCCAAATGGGTCGTTATAGTTTCCTACATATCTTGGGCTCTACAAGAATTCAGGTCACTTGTAGTTCGAATAAATTAGACTTCTAATGCAAGTTCCAAAACAAATATCAAATCTTCCAGTGTCAAAACTGAAAAGCCCGGAGTGGTTTGTTAGAGTGTGACTGACTCTCGGGCATTGAGTTCGCCTACATATCCCTGGTCTTGGGAATTAAGTCACTTGTATTTTGACTCAATCAATAGAAAAGGGTATCCCTTATATGGGAATACCTTTGTGCCTTTCAAAGTTTGCCCAACCGGTTGCTGGATTTTGAAAAGAAATCAGAAAAAGAAAATTTTTAAAAAAACAAAATCAAATTTGTGTGGCTGAGCACAGGGTGGAGCGATCTTCAAATTCCTGTTCGGAGAGCTTGACTCTCATGGGCACCCTATCTTGACCGAATGTGTAAGAAAAAGTTTTAGGCTTTCTCTGCATATATATCCGGGTCCAGGGTTTGATCGCCTTTGCTTTCTTAACTGTGGCGGTACAAACCTCGCTTCCATCTACTAGTTCATATTGTGGTTGACCACTTGCTCCTTGTTTTGTTTTCACCACCCTTGCTTGGCTTTGTGATAGCTACTTCTTGGTTTGACTTTGCGAGGTGACCTTCTTGGCACCGCTTAAATGAAATGACCATCTTGGTCTTGTGAAATTGTTTTACCACCCTTGCGTGATTTTGTCGCTTTTGATTCTTTAAAATAGGTGACCCTCTTTGCACCGTCTGATTCAACTGTTTTACAACCTTTGCGTGGTTTCGATGCATGGACTTTTCGGCTGACTTCTTTAAAAGTAGGTGACATTCTTAGCACCGTTATGATTTTTTCTGACCTCTTTGGCCATTGTTTGCATGAAATGACCCTCTCAGCAACGTTTGATATGAATGCGTTCTCAGCGTGTTTGATATGAACGGCCCTTTTGGCAGTTTATATAAATGGTCCTTTTGGCAGTTTATATGAATGGCCCTCTCGGCAGTTTATATGGATGGGCCCTTTCGGTATTGTTTGTATGAATGACCCTCTTGGCAGTTTGTATGAATGACCCTTTTGGAAGTTTGTATGAATGACCCTCTTGGAAATGTTTGTATGAATGGCCCTCTTGGATGTTTGTATGAATGGCCCTCTTGACAATTTGTATTAATGGCCCTCTTGGCAATGTTTGTATGAATGGCTCTCTTGGCAGTTTATATGAATGGCCCTCTTGGCATGCAAATGACAGATATAGCCCTTTTGGCTGGATCTTCTTTCTTTGGTCCTTTATGTCGATTATGACCCTCTTGGTTTGATATGCCGCTTCGTTCATTGTCTGACCCTTTTGGCCTATATTTGTCCTGTTGGCATTTTTTTGTCTTTTTGTAGCCCTTTTGGCTAGATTGTTGCCCTTGTGGCATTTTTGTCCTTTGTAGGCCTCTTTTGCTGGATTGTTGCCCTAGTGGTTCTTCTTTTTCTTTTTGTATCCCTTTTGGCCAGATTGTTGCCCTTGTTGCGTATTTGTCCCTTTGTAGCCCTTTTGGCTAGATCGTTGTCCTTGTGGAATTTTTTGTCCAGTTGTAGCCCTTCTTGGCTCAATAGGGTCACCCCTGTGGTGCTTTCATCTTTTGTAGCCTTCTTGGCTCTATTGGGACATTGTTGTGGCGCTTCTGCTTTCATGTGGCTTTCTTGGTTCAATTGGGTTACCCTTGTGGTGCTTTCGTGTTTTGTGGCCCTTCAACTTGGTTTGTTCCGCTTCGCGTGGTTCGGATTCTCCTTTGATGAGTTGCTTCTTACCTGCTTTATCATTATGAACAAACAAGATTAGCAATAAATGGTGTTCCTCCTGACTGTCACGACCCAACCCGTGGTAAGCGACTAGGCCCGAGCTGACACTCGTATACACACAGTTAACTATAATCAGTCCACAGCGCATAATAAAGAACTTATATATAAAAAGGCAAGACGTCGTCTCAAAACTGTCGCGTATATATACATATCACGAAACGTCTCCCGAGGAGTTACAACTTTCAACGAAATATCGCACATAAGCGGCAAGGCCGTCATAACACACAGGGAACACACACACACACACACACACACACACACACACACATATATATATATATATATATATATATATATATATATATATATATCTACGCAAGCCGACAAGTCTGCCACTACACACAACATCCCAGAACATATATGTACGCAAGCCGACAAGGCTGCCACTACGAATAGGAACGCCCCAAACATAAGTCATACAGATACGACTGAACAGTAACTGTATACAACCCACACATATGTCTACAGACCTGTAAGAGTAACAACAGTATCATATGACGGGACAGGGCCCCGCCGTACCCCTGTATAAACACATATATACAATAAGAGGATCTGTACCAAAATCTAGGCTCTGGGACAACGGAGCACTCCAAGATAGCTGAATAGAAATCCCTAAGGGCGGCGGATCACCGAAGCGAGTATCCGTACTGAAATGAAACGACCCCGAAGAAAAGGGGGTCGCATGCGGAATATGTACTGAGCATGTAAAGCATAAAATACAAAGAGACAGGATCATACTGAAATAAGGAGTATAGAAAACTTGTACAATAACCAGAAAACCACAAGGCTTGTCTTTGAAACATGAATCATGCGTATCAATATTATACCCAACCCGTTATGGGACTGAGTGACATAATTAGAAAATCATCCTGTACATATGCATATATAACGTGTCCCGGCCCTCTAGTGAGGGACTCGGTAAATAAAATCATCATATACCATCCTGGCCGCCATCCCCGTATCATCATATCATCATATACATATGCATATAACGTGTCCCGGTCCTCTAGTGAGGGACTCGGTGAACAATGCAGTGGATCTATGCACGAAAACATGTCCTGGCCCGGGACTCAGTGAAAGACATAGTGAGACTTACACGAGTGGAGTAGTGAGCAACCATATGCAATTAAAACATTTTCCAAGACTCAATAGAATAATCAACACGAGCTATCATTTAAAAATCAGGACAATAGTCATATCAAATACTATTCGAATGTTACTCGGGACATTTCAACTAACTCTCGAATGCTATCATAAAGTATATCAAAGGACTTAGAAATCATATTCATATGTCAATCAAGTATGAAACATCTTATAGGAGTCCAGCCACAAGTTATCATAAAGTTCCTAAGTATAGGAACGGATGTATATCGACTAGTGTCCAACGTACAGAAAGCTAAAAAGGGAGGCTCAATCACTCGAGAGTTCTAACATCAAGAAGTAAATAAGAATTATAGATCACCTCCAAAGTCTATGAATAGAATTACCCCAAGGTTCATATCATTTATCACTTAGTTCTAGGACATGCCAAAAGAAAGAAGGGATAGCTTTGCATACCTGTTAGCGACTATCCGTAAATCCGTTCGCCTCGTCACTCTTTTAGCCTATTTAATATAAGAGTAACGTTATCGTTAGTAACTATATTTTCTAGTTCGTAAATCCGTAGCCCATCGCTTTATAGAACTTGTTCTTTAACTTATACATCCTCGTTTAGGGTTTTCCATTAGTTAAGGGCTTAACGAAAATCGGGCAGCAATTCCCCTATATATTTGCCTAACCCGAATTTCCAATTATTCTCCTGTCAACACAGAAATACCAACAACAGTGATATACACATAAAATTCTCACAACTCAGCCCATAACCATCCCAAATCCATTTCAACCCACGATTTCACATACTAACAATTTCATGTATTTTCTTACTTCCCGATTTCGTCAATTCAATTTTAATAATTTCATTACGACTTTATTAACACAACTACACCATAAAATAGGAAAATCTTACCACAATTTTCTCGGAGGAATTTCTACTCTTAATTGCTCCAATTTCGCAATTTCTTCTTCCTCGATTCAATATCCGATGTTGCTATCACCTCCTTGAACTTGTAAATTACCTTGGAATTAAATCAAAGCAAAATTTTTATTTTTATTTTTAAAACAGCCATGGCTGGCCGTGAACAGTAGCAGCCATGGCTGCTCCCCTTTTTCCTTTATGAAAAAAGTCAACAATAATGTATATAAAGCCTATGCAATTTTTTTGGTTCCCATTTGCACGTGTAACCATAATAGGTACTCTTAATCCTTTAAATTTAAGATTGACACATACAATATATGTATATGTTTGTCACCTTACTTTGCTGCCACGTCAAGGGGGTTATCCTAATGTAATTCCTCCACTTAGTCCATAATTGAACAATTAACTTCCCACTAAGTTCAACAATTAACCGTGTATGCATAATTAATTTCTTGATCTCAATTCACTTTAATAACAATTATTTTTAATACACTTCATATACTTATTGCCATGATTATGCGACATAGCATTAGTCCATAGTCCCTTTGGTACACATAAAATATTATTCTCAATCACCGTGGTCACACTCGTTAAGTCCTAAATTATTTCGGGACCTCAAACTCTTGTACTCCAAGCTCTCGATTTTTATCCTTGAATATAATCGAATTCTCCGGGCTCGGGTAATTTTGCTCATGTTAGACGATTAAATTTTTCTTGTCCAAAAATACGGAATATTATAGCTTGGACCGTATTTCATCAAATAATTTTCGAACCTCGACAAAATTTATTTTCTTCGATTTGTTTAACTGCAAATCCTTTACGGTACATGTGTACCATCACTTTAACCACTTATAAGCTTGGGGGATAACCTCGTGTCCATTACTAATATCATTTAACTTGCACGCTTTCGACGTATGAAAATACGGGATGTAACATCCTTCCCTCCTTTAGAACATTCGTCCTCAAATGTTAAACTAGTCCCAATACTTCCTCGAGTGTTCTTTTATTGAATTATGATGCGTCTCACATGCCTTTTTCGTTGGTCGATTCCCTTCAATTTATTATAACGCATTCCAGATCTCTAAGTAACCATTCCCGTAATATTTCCTCTTGCTCTTGCCTCTCGAGGTAATAATTCTGCGTCGTTGTCTTTATTCTTCTCTTTATTTCGTAGTGGGTTCACAGTTGTATTGTGAGTTCTTCTGCCGAAATCTTACTTTCTCTCTGGTGCACTTAGTCTTAACTTGACTCCTTCTCCTCCTATAGTTATTTCTTTAAGGTATCATTTCGTTTATCTCACCTCTCAATCTTTAAATATGATTTTAATAACGCGCAGACGTCCTTCGTCAGTTCATTAGACTTTAGTATCCTTGGAGTATCACATGCCTCTTCGGTAATCAACGTGGGACCCTTCGCAGGTTCTACGAGTAAAACGAAATTTCCCATAGGGTAACATTTTTGTACTCTAATATCCTTGCTTTATTCTGTTGTTATAGTCCTTATTCTGGAATCCTCAGCATCATGTGTTACTTTCTGACTTTCTTTTAAAGGTCTTTAACTATCATTTGCTTTTATTTTTTGATCTCGACCTCTAGGGTTGGCTATCAAATAGCACTAGGGTCCCCTCATATTATAATTTTATTGTCATCCAGTAACCAGTACCCTGCTTGTTCCGATCGTCTCGGTTGAATAAATTCGTAATTTCCTTTACCCTATAAATACCTTAGGCATATTATCTCGTGTCGTTTCTCTATTTTTATAAGCATCCATCTTCAGGTGTCATATTATCCAAGATCTTTTCCAATAATTCTCAGCACTGCCTCAAATACCATTTTGGCTTCTATCCGTTTATCGGCGGCTTTCGCATCTTACCAACTTGCTTCATGAGGATCTCACTTGAAGTTTAAGTTTTCACGTCAAATGTTTTGCATGCTTTACTTTGATTTCATCTTACACTTGCATTTTTTCTATCCACTTCCCTCCTTTAGGGTGTACCTACATCCTTATCTATTTATATTCCGCTCTATGCCCCATTTACAATTTTCAAATTCATATGATTCCTTTCCAATATATTTGGTATCTGCATACCCCATGTCTTCCTCTATATCATCTATAACTTAGATTACTCGTGGATGAAACCCTAACACAATTACGAGGCGGTGAGAACTCTTGATATATAGTACAAAATCTCATCTGATGGTTGATACTCGAGTAATGTAATTGATGTAGAAATTTATCCGAAGCCATATTCCATTTGTTCCGATCAGTAATTAGCTAGTGTTTATAGTCGTTTTTTCTCCATTCGGTAGCACTTATATTCGATGATAAGTGTCCCAAGCTTTCTTATAACACTATCTTTATCCCAACGGATATCATCTCGCTTCCTCTAGTAAACTCACAATACATCGCTTGTTTCACAATTTCACAATCCTTGTCATTTAAGGATTTTACTATTTTCGAGTGAGGTCGCATATACGCTAGGATTTTTTATGCCTCAATACTCTTTCTCTCTTGTTGTATATCCAATGCTAACTTCTAACTTACTCAAAATCATATCAAATTCGTCTTAATAGTGGTCTTGTCTTATCACCTTTTTTCGTACTACACCCTTAAGTTTGTAGGGATATATTTCCTTTACGTACTTCTTGAGTGCTTCCTTTAGTATTCCTTTCATTTCTCCGGTCTATGTCCATCTTTTATTGTGTGCACGAGCCTCACGCTACTCCTATATCCCTCGGAAGACACTACTTCTACATAACCCCTTTTTCATTGTCAGAACATATTTTGTTCATCCCCATTTGTTCTTACCATACCAACTCATTTAAGGCATTTATTCCACTCGTTGCTCATCTTCCCTTAGTTCGGTCTTTCACAATCTCGCTTATATTACTCGTTTTCTTAGCTATACAAGTCATAACACATTGCTACTTGTAATCCCACTCGTTTTCTCTTTATCTTCCTCTTTCTTTTAACTTTCACATACATCATTTGCTCGCCTTTAACTTTCATTGTCCACTTATCTCTATTCCGAACTTTCACGTGAGAGTCGTGTCCTTCTTATTCGCTCTACATTTGCTTTTCCGTTTCACACTAATCACATCGCATTCTTTAGTTACTCCCTTGTTAGGCTTTACTCATTTCTATAGCAATCCTTATGGTATTCGCATTACATCATTTGTAACCCATCCTATAACGTAACACTTCTTAATCTTAAGGATTCACGATTCTTACTATGGTTTTAATTTCAATTACGGGAATAGGCGTACTTAACCCTTCATCCTTTCTCCCGTCGATCTTATCCTTAATATCTCATGCTACGTCTTATCAATACCTTCATAATTTGTCATAATTCTTCCTCCTCCGTATCTTTATCTCAATCATACTATTACTCTTTTTAACTCAGAAACTCGTCGTAATTTATCTAGCTCTACTTATCGATTCACTTGATACCTCAATAAAATGATTTGTCAAGATTCGCCACCTTTTCCAAATCATCCCTTAGTATCACAAGCCCTTCCGAATTATCCTAGCATTCCATCAACAGCTATGAAATACATGATCCTGACAGCCCCACAAGTTTGAGCTTTCCTTCCACAAATTCCATCTCCAATTAGTTGATTGAGAACTAATAAAAGGTTACTATGAAGCATTCTCCAACCTTGGTCACGAAGAAAACTAGAATCCTTACAAGCACTTCCTCGCAAGGACTTCTTCGTGCTTCATTATTCACATAGTTTACCTCCATATTTGTCCTTGGGTCGTGAGCGAACCATTTAGTTCACAAACTACTTGTTGTACGCTTTGTACTCTTCCAATAAAGTGAAACTTAATTGCTGGACATTTTTGCCCTACAACACGAGCTTTTTTCTAAGGCAAAAAATACAGTTGGGACGTATTCTATCAGTCCGTTTAAATGAATTCTTAGTAATTCGCTGCTCATATATGCTTCTTCAAAACGAGGTCTCCCAAATAAGAATGATCGATGCCTCTTATGGATGACGTAGGGGGGGGGGTATCTCTTAAAGCTTTAGTCCAACATAATAAATTACCCTATCGGTATCGATTTTTCAAGACATAGTATGAACTTATATCTCTCATTCTCTTTTTTTCCTATTTACGGAAAATTTGGGCGAGGTTTCTCTTTTGTACTTCTTACTATCCCGACCCGCACGAGAAATACCAACAATGCCTCACGGGTTCAACATATATATATATATATATATATATCATATCATAGCCACACGGGGCTCCCAATTTCTAGTAAAAGGTATAAAGGTGTCGAACTTACCTCGCATATCGCACCTCGAGACGTACGATCCTTTAACACTTTCTGTTATACTTTCTTATCCACCTCTTTTCGTCAATCAACTTAACGTTTCAATCACGTTTAAATATTCTTACCTTATCCAACATGCCTCTTTTCGCACCGTAACTTACTGCTATGTACTTTGTAACTGCCAATATCATCGGTCGCTTTCTTCTGTTGATGTCGTTCTTTTGCTAAAATCAAAGGTTAGTATAAGGAATCTCATTTCCTATAGCTTGGCTCTATCGCGCGATCTTAGACATGAAAGAAAGATGACACCTAAATGTCCCGTAGCTTCATGTTTATAGATGTAGCACAACACACCGATAAACAAGACTCTACTAGACACGGTCTGTAGACACTCCGAGCATGAACTGCTCTGATACCACTTTTGTCACAATCCAACCCCGTAGGCCGCAACTAGTGCCCGAGCTGGACACTCGTATACACCTGTTAACTATAATCAGTCCACAACTAGCATAATAAAGAACTTATATATAAAAAGGCAAGACGTCGTCTCAAAACTGTCGCATATATATACATATCACAACAACTTTGTCTCTGAGGTCTCCCGAGGAGTTACAACTTTCAATAGAAATATCGCTCACATAAGCCGACAAAAGCTCCGTTACCTTATACACTTCCAAAACATATATATATATATATATATATATATATATATATATATATATATATATATATATATATATATGTGAATATATATATATATCGCAAGCCGACAAGGCTGCCACTACGAATAGGAACGCCCCAAACATAAGTCATACGGACACGGCGAACGAATCGTATACAACCCACACATATGTCCTACGGACCTCTGGAGAGCAACAACGGTAACATATGACGGGACGGAGCCCCGCCGTACCCCCGGATAAACACATATATAAACAAAAAGGATTTGTACCAAAAATCTAGGCTCGGGAACAAGGGAGCACTCCAAGATAGCGAACAGAAATCCTAAGGTTGGCGGATCACCAAAGCGAGCGTTTGTGCACGGGGCATGAAAACGCAACCCCCGAAGAAAGGGGTCGGTACGAGATATGTGCAGCATGTAAAGCATAAAATACGATAAGAAGGATCATAACTGAAGTAGGGAATAAGGAGTATAGAAAAATTGTACAATAACCGTAAAACCACAAGGCTTGCCTTTGAAACATGTATCATGCGTATCATTATCATATCCAACCATTATGGGACCGAGTGACATAATTAGAAAATCATCACGTATATATGCATATAACGTGTCCGGCCCTCAGTGAGGGACTCGGTAATAAAATCATCATATGCCATCACTGTCCGCCATCCCCGTATCATCATATCATCATATATATACATATAACGTGTCCCGGCCCTCTAGTGAGGGACACGGTGAACAATGCAGTGAATCCGTGCCGAAAACGTGTCCCGGCCTGGGACTCAGTGAAAGACATATTGAGACTTGCACGAGTGGAGTAGTGAGCAACCGTATGCAATTAAAACATTTTCCAAGACTCAATAGAATAATCAACAAATCAGCTATCATTTAAAAATCAGGACAATAGTCATATCAAATACTATTCGAATGTTACTCGGGACATTTCAACTAACTCTCGAATGCTATCATAAAGTATATCAAAGGACTTAGAAATCATATTCATATGTCAATCAAGTATGAAACATCTTATAGAGTCCACCCATGATTATCATAAAGTTCCTAAGTATAGGAACGGATGTATATTGACTAGTGTCCAACGTACGAAAGCCCGAAAAGGGAGGCTCGATCACTAAGAGTTCTAACATCAAGAAGTAAATAAGAATTATAGATCACCTCCAAAGTCTATGAATAGAATTACCCCAAGGTTCATATCATCTATCACTTAGTTCTAGGACATGCCAAAAGAAAGAAGGGATAGCTTTACATACCTGTTAGCGACTATCCGTAAATCCGTTCGCCTCGCCGCTCTTTTAGCCTATTTAATATAAGAGTAACGTTATCGTTAGTAACTATATTTTCTAGTTCGTAAATCCGTAGCCCATCGCTTTATAGAACTTGTTCTTTAACTTATACATCCTCGTTTAGGGTTTTCCATTAGTTAAGGGCTTAACGAAAATCGGGCGCAATTCCCCCATATATTTGCCTAACCCGAATTTCCAATTATTCTCCTGTCAACACAGAAATACCAACAACAGTGATATATACATAAAATTCTCACAACTCAGCCCATAACCATCCCAAATCCATTTCAACCCACGATTTCACATACTAACAATTTCATGTATTTTCTTACTTCCGATTTCGTCCAATTCAATTTTAATAATTTCATTACAACTTTATTAACACAACTACACCATAAAATAGGAAAATCTTACCACAATTTTCTCGGAGGAATTTCTACTCTTAATTGCTCCAATTTCGCAATTTCTTCTTCCTCGATTCAATATCCGATGTTGATATCACCTCCTTGAACTTGTAAATTACCTTGGAATTAAATCAAAGCAATTTTAAAAAAAAAAAAAAAACAGCCATGGCTGGCCGTGAACAGTAGCAACCATGGCTGCTCCCCTTTTTTTTTCATTGAAAAAAATGTCAACAATAATGTATATAAAGCCTATGCAATTTTTTTTTTGGTTCCCTTTTGCACGTGTAACCATAATAGGTACTCTTAATCCCCCTTAAATTTAAGATTGACACATACAATATATGTATATGCTTGTCACCTTACTTTGCTGCCACGTCAGGGGGGTTATCCTAATGTAATTCCTCCACTTAGTCCATAATTGAACAATTAACTTCCCACTAAGTTCAACAATTAACCGTGTATGCATAATTAATTTCTTGATCTCAATTCACTTTAATAACAATTATTTTTAATACACTTCATATACTTATTACCATGATTATGCGACATAGCATTAGTCCATAGTCCCTTTGGTACACATAAAATATTATTCTCAATCACCGTGGTCACACTTTCGTTAAGTCCTAAATTATTTCGGGACCTCAAACTCTTGTACTCAAGCTCTCAATTTTTATCCTTGAATATAATCGAATTCTCGGAACTCGGGTAATTTTGCTCATGTTAGACGATTAAATTTTTCTTGTCCAAAAATACGGAATATTATAGCTTGGACCGTATTTCATCAAATAATTTTTGAACCTCGACAAAACTTATTTTTTTCGATTTGTTTAAATTCAAATCCTTTATGGTACATGTGTACCATCACTTTAACCACTTATAAGCTTGGGGGATAACCTCGTGTCCATTACTAATATCATTTAACTTGCATGCTTTCCGACGTATGAAAATACGGGATGTAACACTGACGACACTGGAGACCTGCATTCAAAGAGTATTAGTTTCCTATAAGGTTGATCCATGTTGTTGACTCCTCATTGCGCCATTGCTTCGTCTGCTTGGCTGCTCTCCTAGATTCGGTAGTTTTGGAAGATGAATTTATCTTAAAGTGAAAACATTTTTTGCAAATCATTTCCCATAATCTTTTTAAAGCTTTGATTGTAAAAACATAATTTTGAGAACTATTTCAATTAGTTATCATGACACGTGCCCTTGAGTGAGAATCTTAAGTCGATTGCTGTATCTTGTGGTTGAAACTCTGGTTTCCTTGAGTGGAATTTCTTAGACCCGCTCAAAAATTCTACCCCAGTTTAAAGTCTTGTTTCAACGAACTCTTGTGCTGAATTTTTACAAAGAATTTTTTAGATCCTCTCAAAAATACTGACCCAGTTGACTATGTGTGGCAAACCCTCGTGCCAACTCTGAGTTCCTTTGAAGTCCTACCTTTGTGTCTTCCTAGGGGTTTCGTAGGTTTTTTGATTGGCATGACTGCGCTCGAAGAGCACCTACGTATCTTGTTGCAGTAGGAATCATGTTGAACGTAGTTCAGAATAAAAGTATTTGATTTTTTTTTTCTAATAATGCGACCAGGTCCTATATGGACTGCCTACGTATCCCACCTTGGAAAATCAGGTCATTGCGTAGTTCACCTTACAAGGAAATCATTTGGTTTTTCTATCTGCTACAAAAGGGAAGACCAAATCCAATATGGATTTTCTACGCATCTCTACCATAAGAGATAGGTCTTAATGTATTGATTACAAGAAAAAAAAAGATTACAAAGTGAAAAAGCGTGTCTTCACGCGTAATACCGCTTGATTGCATCTGAATTATTACTTTGCAGCACTCCTGACCATCCATATCTTCCAATATTACGGCTTCTCTGGAGAGTACTTTGCGGATCACGTATGTGCCTTGCCAGTTAGGTACGAACTTTCCTTTGTACTCGTCTTAGTGTGGAAACACTCGCTTGAGTACTAGTTGTCCTATTTGAAAAAGTCGAGCTCTAACTCATTTGTTAAAGGCGTGTACCATTTTTTGTTGGTATAATTGGCCATGCCAAAAATCTCCCCTGTCGATTAGAGGAGTTGTTTGTATCGTTTTAAAACCCTTCTTTTTTCAACTCTACCCTTTAAAAGATTTCGCAGGTATTTCCACTTTGGGGAAAACGCGGGGCCCTATAGGAAGACGGGAGTTGTCCGTGAATGATTTTT
>NW_026717226.1:0-15294 GCF_029784015.1 Lycium ferocissimum | reverse complement strand
ATTTTGTGGTTGAATTCCTATGTGAATGCGATTAAGTGATTGTGTAGGCTTCGTGCCACTATTCCTATGCGTTAAATCTGCAGTGGATGTGTTTGTGATGAGAAGCTAATATAATCTTCTCGGCGATATTGTGATATGAAATGGTGACTTAAGCATCAATAATGAGAAGGTAAGAAACACTGTCCTGTTAAGAGGTATGAAAAGGCACATATGTGACCTAGATTATGGTCTCGTGGTCCGAGGTTAGTTCTGAAAACGAGAGGTATATTGATATGGCCCGTGTCCGAGGTTTGTTTCAGAGCGGAGGTTTATGCTCGAGGTAGGAGTGGATCCGGAACGAGTGATACATGGACATCATGGGTCCCCTATAGGTTATGGCTACTGAGCAATGACATCAGTTAGCAAGTATGTACAGTGATGTGGTTATTGTGATAAACTTATTCCCGTTGTGGTTTCCGTTGATTGTGATTCTTGATATCTTGGTGATTGATTGTGATTATCCTTGGTTACTTGTTGTGGTTTGTTTATATTCGTGTACGTTGTAATTTGTTTGTTTATTCTATTGATTTTTATGAGATATGCATAATACTAATCTTAGTCGGCCTATGATATCTACCGGTACATAGTGTTTGTATGATACTACCTTACTGCATTCTTTTGAGTGTAGATTGTGATACAGAGATTGCTACCCGCCCTCACATCTAGCATTGAAGACATTTGCTAATAGATTTAGGGTGAGCTTCTATCCATGCCAGGCCGCCCGAAGATCTTCTTCTTATGATATCTTTCCCGTTCTGGACATTATGGATATTTATTAGACATATTTCTTTCCTTAGACATGTTTTAGATTAGAGTCCTCGAACGATGACTTTCGGATTTTTGGGATTTTGTACTAGTTAGGACTTCCGCACTTATTTCAGTATTTATGGCATGACTTATTTTAGTTATTTGATGCGTGAATGAGTAATAGCTGACTAACCTGATTAATATAAAATCGGACTTGAACGAATAGATGACTTGTGTGTCGGTTTGCCCACTAGGAGTTAGTGTGGTGCCAGTCATGGTGGGTTGGGTCGTGATAGAGTTGGTATCAGAGCTTTAGGTTCGTCGATCTCATCGTACCAGGACATATCTAGTAGAGTCTTGAAGATCATCTAGTGGAGTCTTGCGGATCGGTACGGAGCCGTCTGTGCTTATCTTCGAGAGGCTACTGAACACTAGGAAAACTCTCTTTTCTTTCTTTCTATCGTGCTACTTGATTCCCATTGGTATCTGCTGATTCAAATTGATATCTAACTATCCTTTACTCTCCAGCAGATGGAGAGAACATTAGCGTCAGCAGCTAGAGGTAGAGGTGGAGGCGAGAGGAGGGCGCGGGGGGGCCCCCGACGGGGGGAGGGCGTCCGGTGGTTGACCCGTGCCTCGGTGGTTCCTGCGAGACGATGGGAGATGCGGCCGCACAGAGCCCGGCCCGGTGGCAGTACCGGTTCCGCCGGGGCTGCTGCATTCACTCAGGTATTCCAGATACTATGGAACAGGTGCTAAATTGGTTGCACGGGTTAGAGTCGAACCCTATACTAGGCGGTCCGGCGGGTAGGGACGTAGGAGTAGCAGCCCCAGGTCCGGATAGAGTATAGGCTCCGAGGGTTCAGCATGCCGCAGCATTGGCACCTAGCTTGTAGGAAGTTTCGGGTTTTGAGGCTGCAGAGAGGCTAGTTGTAGGAACTGATGGTGGCCCGAAGAGCATGATCTGTTTTGGAGGTTCACTAAAATGAAGCCTCACAGTATTCTGTTAATCGCTGACTTTTGATAGGGCATGATGGGCACCCAGGACCACGCTTAGGGCGGCGAACCCGGCGATCTTTGTGATACTCATAATCTTACTGGACTCTTAAATCATGAAATGAATGCATAATGTTAGCTTTTCAAAAAACATGCTTTTCGTCCTTCTCAAATCAAGTAAAATATGTAATCATATGAAATCTGTAACATAATGCATAATGATACATCGGCTTACAGAGCCGCTTACGAACAACACATATTATATACGTGACTCTGTGCGCGAAGTCTCTAACATAAATCAAGATACCATAACGTAGATACTTACGACTTGACGGCTGGGAAGAAATGAAGCTCGCTAATCCATTTGAACATCTTCTACTAGTATTCTCTACCCATCTGTATACACTATATGCGTGGCATGAAACGCGGCCGAAAAGGGGTCGGTACGAAATATGCGCCGAGCATGTAAAGCATAAATACGGATGATCGGGAAGATATCACGGCGAGAAGTACGGTGAACAAGTACATAGAACCCGAATACCAAAAATGCTTGCTTTTGAAACACAACTATGCATAAGTCTGACAAGTATAATAACGAAAATGCCAAAATGCTTACTCTTGAAATACAAATCATGCATATTAATAGTAGAAAACAAATCCGGCCCATTATAGGGCTCGGTGAACATGAAAGTCGCCACCCCGTCATTGGCGTCATAACACATCATACTCCGAGAACACGACGCTGGTAACACATCATACTCCCCGAACACGGCCTTACTGCGCGGCCTTACTTGAAACACGGCATACTCGAAGTAACCACGGCATACTCCCGGCCACACAGCATACTTCGTATCACAGCATACTTCGTATCACCTATAACATGTCCCGGCCCTCTAATAAGGGACTCGGTGAAAGATGTAATAACAGAATGCGCAAACAGAGTAATGAGTAACCATATGCATATAAATCATGTTTTGTGACTCGGTAGGTAAGTAAGTAATCAACGCTCGAGGGTTAAGACGATAGTCACGTTAAGTTCTTTCAAAAATGTCATTAGGACTATATAAGGAAGGTCTCAGAGATCATAGACATGTTTCAAGTGTCAAGGCCCGCTCGTGAAAGTTACGGACATAATTCGTTATAGGATCCTCTGACTCCACAATTACTATTAATAAGATTAACCAGAAAGGGTAAGAAGCTAAGAAGTGTTACACTATGGGATCGAATACGAACAGGACATAATAAGGATTGTTATGAAAATGAGTAAAGCCTAGTGAGGAAGTGACTAAAAGACATGACGTGATCTATGTGACTAAGGTATAAAAGCAAGCTGTAGAACAAATAGGGATGAATGAAACACATTTTGAAAATGAGAAAGGGGTGGAGTCGAAAGTAGAGACCTTTTCTAATTCGTAGGGGTGTGTTATGAGAACGTTTTGAAATGCAGCAAGACTTCAACTTACTCAGTTATGTGATGAAGGTCATGCGGTGAGGTGGGCTATCGTACTAGCATTAAAGCATCGTATTTCATCGAGTTCCAAGGTTAAGCGTCTTTGAGTGAGAGAAATTTTAGGATGGGTAACCCAGGGAAGTGTACTAAAAGTCCTATAAAGTCGGACACGGGGAAACGAAAAGGGAAGCTAGAGTAGCCTAAGGAAAATATATAGCTACGGACCTAAAGGTGCAGTGCGACGATAAGGTGATAAGACAAGACTATCATTAAGATGAACTTGATATGATTTTGAGTAGGTTAGAAGTCGGCACAAGGTACACAATAAGGGTAAAGAGCATAAGGCATAAAGAGAGTCTGCGTGCACATACGACTTCACCTCGGAAACAGATGGAATCCTTAAAGGACAAAGACGGTAGAGGTGGAGGAACAAGTGATGTATTATAAATGTATTAGAGAACGAAGATGATATAAATTGGGATAAAGATAGCGTTTCAAGAGGACTGCGGACACTTATCGTCGGAATAAAAGTGCCGCCTAATTGAGGTTGGAAATGAGGACATAAGGCAAAGTATAATCGGGTAATAGTATAAGTACACCCTTAAAAGCTGACGGAAGATACCAGAGTGTAAGATGGAGACAATCAACACTACAATATATTTGATACGGATGCTTGGGCTACGGGTAGATTCCTTGCGAGACAAGTTAGTAAGATCTAAAAGCTTGACAATAAAGGGGTAGAAGTGGGGCGTAGCGAGATAGGAGTGAGTGCGGGGCAAACGGGACATGGCTATGGTTGAACCAAAGATCTATCCCGATACCGGTGGTAAGATAAGAGAGGCGAAGACAAAGTAAAACATAAGGATTAGTGAAGCCACGCTAAGGTATTTATTGGGCTAATTTGAGCACCTTCGCATATTCTTGTAAAGATTACCACATAATGTGTGACCGAAAAGTTAAGAGCAAGATCTGAGCAACGGGGGCATTAGAAGGTGCGAATTAAAGAAATAGAGATGACACGAGATAATGTGCCTAGAGAGTGTTACAAGTTGAGTAAAAGGGGATTATAAGACGATTTAAGCAAGATGATCGAGAACTAGCTGGTTACTAAAGAGGGTGAATTTACATGTCAAATTCTTTGAGAATTATACCAGCTGATGATAGTTAAAGCAAGGGGCGGCTATGTAAAGTTATTATATGAGGGGACTTCATCGCTACTTGATAACTAACCCCAAAGATAGAGACTAAGAGCAAAAGGTAGAGTGACAGTTAAAGTCTTTTAAAGGAGTCGAGGAGAAATACATGAGGCTGAAGATTCCAGAATATGGACTTCATGACAAACTTACCTGCGCTCTGCCCCGGAAGTATGACTCTTTTAGGGTGTTCTCTTGTGGATGATGTCCGGGTAACGGAAGAGGAAGTTTGTCATACAAGGGGCTTTGTAGATATCTTGGATTGTCGAGGAAGAAGGTTGCGTACTAAAGACATGGCTTCTATTAAGGTATTGTGGCGAAACAATAGCGAGGAGATGACTTGAGAAGTCGAAGAGGAGATGAAGAAGAAATATGATTGGTAGATAAAATTTGCATGTTATAGCAATAAAAGGAAGCCCCCGAGATCCTTATAAGACCTTGCGAGACTAGTTTAACATTCGAGGACGAATGTTCTAAAGGGGGGAAGGATGTTACACCTGGGAAAATTTCGCGTTATCAAGACTGTGGACGGCTTAGTATGAGCTCAGGGGAGAGCAGAGTTACACAAGGATTATGGATGAAGATTATGTTATACGTACATAAGAACATATATATGACATTTGGAGAGTGTATGGAGTAAATCGGTTAACATGATCACTCGATGATAGCCCTCGAAACCATGAGTTAAGGTGGGGCCCACATGTCGGGATTTTGTAAAGGGTATATTATAAGTGATACAAGTAGTACATGGAAAGTTGAGAAAGTCCTAAGAAGGTACCCATAAGCCAAATATGGACATAAGCCCTCCAAAAGGACGATTTAAGGAAACGTTTTCGGATGATTTGACTTGGAGGGCAAAACCGGCATTATAAGTTTGGAATTTGGAAAAACACCAAGAATAAAAGTTGTAGATAATAAAAATATATTTCCAACCATAGGTAATGGGCCCTCACACGATGTCGGAATCAAGAGTTATGGCCATTTTAAGAGCAAGACCCTAAGGCCGCAAATGGCTCACGGGCCCCACGGGAGAAAGGTCGGTGAAACCGACCTAGGAGGGGTATAAATACCCCATCAAACCCATTTTTTCAGCAAAATAACATTGCAAAGGGTCCTATAAAATTCTCTACACCTCCCCCAAGCATTATAGTCCGATAAATCAAGAATTTGACAAGATTACGCCAAACTAGTCCGTGAAAGGTGATTGTTCTTGCTTCTACTTAAGCTTGGTGTTGGAAAAAGGTTGATTTGGTTGAGTTTTTTTTCAAGTATAAGGTATGTTATTTATCCCATCTTTTATGTTGAGTTTATTTGAAGGTCTAGCAAGCCTAGAAAATGAAACTAGTTATGGAGAAAAGGTCGCAGAGTGTTGTATTGTAGTTGTTGTGTTCGTGGGCTATTTTGAACGTGTTGTGGCCGTGTGGATGGACTGATTTATGCATACAAAAATGGTATCTAACATTGTTGGCGTGTTGATGAGATTATACTCCTTGATTGGGATGGAAGAAAGTGCATATTGTTGTTGTATGTCGAAAAATGTCGTGTGGGACGTTTATGGAATATGTTGGTATGAATAATAGCGTTGTTGATGTTGGTATTATTGTTGTTGTTGATTGGTTGCTGAATTGTAATTTTGGGCTAGGCATATAAACGGGGGAGATGTTTGCCCATTTTCGGCAGAATATAGAATAGTTTGATTTGAAATTTGGAACAAGTGTGTAATAAAGAGTCTAACGTTAGTGTGAATCCTTTTAAGTGTAGGCTTACGAGCTTGGACGAATAAGCGTAGCTAATAAGAGGTGTAACAGGTATGTAAAGCTTATCCTTTCTTTCTTTTGGCATATCTTAGACGTAAGTAAGATATGATATGTTACGAGCCTTGGGGTAACTCCATTCATAAGTTTTGAGAATGTCTACGATTCTTATTCACTTCTTGATATTAGCCTTCTTCATATGTTCGAGCCATTGCCTTGAGTCTTTTGTATGATTGCATATTGAGTGATGCATAAAGAGTTCCTATTCCTACAGGATTCTATAATGAAATAATGTCCCTAACTTTCATAAACGAGCTCGGATTGCTTTGATACGTTCGTAGAGGATCCTATAACGAATTATGTCCGTAACTTTCACAAGCGGGCTCGGATTGGTTTGAAACATGTCTATGATCTCTAAGACCTTCCTTATATAGTCCTAATGACATTTTTGAAAGAACTTAACGTGACTATCGTCTTAACCCTCGAGCGTTGATTACTTGCTTACCTCCGAGTCACAAAACATGATTCATATGCATATGGTTACTCATTACTCGACATTCGATGATCTTTCACCGAGTCCCCGGTAGAGGCCGGGACACGTTACGAGGTGATACGAATATCTTTGTGATACGAAGTGAAGTATGCTTTGTGTGTTATGATGATTCCAAGTATGATGTGTTACGGAGTATGCCGTATGATGTGTTACCAGTATGCGTGATTACGATGATGTGTTATGGCGCCAATGACGGGGTGGCAACCATGTTCACCGAGCCCTATAATGGGCCGGATATGTTTTCTACTATTAATATGCTTTTTATTTCAAGAGTAAGCATTTTGGCATTCATGGTTATTATACTTGTTTTACGTATTCTTATGCATAATTGTGTTTCAAAAGCAAGCATTTTTGGTATTATGGTCTATGTACTTGTTCACTGTACTTCTTGTTTCGGATATCTTCCTGATCACTGTATTTCATGCTTTGCATGCTCGGTTATTTGTCTCGTTTCTTCGGTGCGTTTCATGCTACGCGAGGGTGTATACATTAGAGATAGTAGAAGATGTTCACGAGCTTATAGTCGGAAGTATCTACGTTATGGTATCTTGATTTATGTTAGAGACTTTGCGAGATAAAGTCACGTATATAACATGTCGAAGCGGCTCTGAAGCGCGATGTATCATTATGCATTATGTTACAGATTTCATATGATTACAGATTCTACTTGATTTGAGAAGGACGAAAAGCATGTTTGTTGAAAAGCTAACATTATGCATTCATTTCATGATTTAAGAGTCCAGTAAGATTATGAGTATCACGAAGATCTTCGCTCGGCCCTTGGGTCGGGTGCCCATCATGCATCAAAAGTTGGGGTGTGACATCTGTGTATATGCATATGAGTTCATCATCCTTTGTCAAACTCCATAAGATGGGGTTGTGGACAAGTATGGGTAGAGTTTGTGAAATTCTTGAGCGATGCCAGCGTGGTGGAGGGCCTATACGGCGTAACCACCTTGACTTTGTTTAGTTCCATTACGTATTTTTTGGATAAGTACGTCCTGCGTACTCTAAGGGACTGAAGGAAGGATGAGTTCACTAGTATTGATCGGGAAACTCATATGTTCTTGTGTGCGAGTCCGTTCCACTGCAGGTATCGACCGCTCTTTAGTTGCGCCTGCGAGGAAGAGAGTGTCCAGGTCGTGAAGGGATTGAACATTGTACTTTAGCTATCAGCTCTTGGCTTATGTTCGCGGGGCTTCATTCCGGGAGGTAGTGGAGCATGTCCGTGTTATTGAGGCATCAAACGGGAGAAGTCACGACCTGAAGGATGTTTCGGCAAGAGGGTGCTATATGTATGTAAATATGTCGGTATATATATATATATATATATATATATACGGTGTGGTGAGATAGGGCACGTATTGCCCCGACATAATAGGTTCGGTTAACCGGATCAATGAGGTAAGGATCACGTACCGGCAAGACGACGGCCACGGGAGTGCGGGTAGGGGTGGTTCCCGGCCCTAGCGAGGCGGTCCTCGGGCGGTAGAGGTAGACGACCAGGTCAAGCTGATGGCTCGCGGTGGTTCCGGGCTACGGGGGAGAGGCGCGGTCATTTGTATGCTTATCACTAGGTTGAGGCCTCCGATTCGGTTATTATTTCTCGGTTTATGACCCGGATGGCTTCTGTTTTGTTTTGATCCCGGCTCCTTCTTTCTTATGTGTCTACATATGTTCATACTTTGGATATGGTGTGTGATACTCTTGATGTTACTATTTATGTATCTACTCTAGGGTTGGGATTTCGGTGATAGTGGATAGAGTCTCATTGTTATACCCGCATTTTTAGAGCATGAGCGTGACACGTGCTTCCCGAAAAATTGACAATCATATTTGTTGCTACATAATTTAAACTCACGTTGATAGTGTTGTATCTCGTATTTTCGTACGTCGGATTATTTGCAAGGCGAGGTGGGGCCCACACATCGAGATTTTTTTTTGGGACATGTGACAAGTTATATGAAGCACACATGTAAAGTTAAACACAACTCGGAAGGACTCTCGAGCCAAAGCAAAGTGGAAGTCCTCGAAAGAAATATTTTTTAAATAACGTTTTCGGGTGATCCGACTTCGAGGGGCAAATACGGTATTATAAGTTTGGAATTTGATAACATATCAAGAGATAGAAGTTGTAGATAATAGAATTATCTTTCCAACCATAGGTCGTGGGTCCATAGATGACGTCGGGATAAGGAGTTATGGACGTTTTAAGGCAGAAGGGTCGATGGGTTAGGCCCAATCCGGGCCCAACCGGTTAGGCCCATGACCCACGGTTATTTAAGTAAAATTTCAGACTTTCCCCTCATTTTTCACACCAAAACACCCAGAAATTTCTGGAGGAGAGATAGAGAAGAATCCTAGAGAGAAAAAAAAAAATCAATTTTTGACCAAAATCAGAGCCCCGAATTAAGCCCATGAAGAGAAAAGTGTCGTACGTTGCGTTGTCTTCAATTTGAGCTAAAAATCAACCAAGGAGGACAGTGATAACGTGGTGGCTGCCTACTTAAGGTAATATGAAGGCTCCTTTTCATTGTTAACAAGTTTATTTAAAGATTTAACGGATTAGAACGGAAGAAATAGCGATATAAATTCGTTTGTCGGTGTTGATGTGGTAGCCGTGTAGGGGGCTGTTTTGGTGGGGTATGATGAGCTAATTTTATTTAGTATTTTGGTTGTTGTGTTGTGGATTCTATGATGTTAAATAAAGATTTAATGGTTTAAATTGAAGTGGAAATTGTTTGGGGATTATTGAAGAAGTTAAGGTGATGTTAGTATGATTTCTTATATTTGCATGAATGATATTGTTAATGTGTGGTTGTTATATTTCATGAGTATGGAAGAAAGAAAATGTGTTGTAATTGTTCTTATTGAATTTGGAAAAATTGGAGAATGTTGGACCGGAAATGTTATGTGAATTGTTGATTTGAATTTTGCGTTTTGAGCAAGTATTCAATGTGAGATCATGAATTGATTACATGTGATTAATTGAGTATAAACGAATGCCGTTGAATTGTTGACAAGAATTGTTAAGGTTAGAATATATTTTGTATTGATTATTGAAGTTGTAAGTATGATAGTTAGTATTGTTGTTAATAATGTGATGAATTCTCGGGTTGTTGTTGTAAATATTGGCCAAGTTAGGATCTCGGTGGTATTTACGGGGGATCTTTGCTTGAAATTTCGTAGAATATAAGTGAATGTATTGAGAAGTTAAGATAAGTGAATGACAATGAATCTAATGGTTGTGTCAATTCTCTTGCATGTAGATTAGCGAGGAGCTTGGACTAGTAAGCGTAGCTAGTAAGGCGCGAGCGCGGTATGTTAAGGCTCGTCCTTTTTCCTTCTATGGCATGAATCATACGTTGCGATTTTATAAACGCTCCATAACGTCCTTATTTTCAAAAGTTAGAAGTTATGATTCCAAAGCACGATTTCCTTTCTAAAAGTTTATGAATGTTTTCCAAAATATTCATTTTTCTCCAAAATCCAAGTTTTACGATTTTTGAAAGTTTTATGACCAAAATAACGACTATGATTCTATGATGACAATGATGATGCTTAGAGATGAGAAAATGACTAGGACGAATATGTCAAGGATATGTTCTTACCATGAATACGACGATATGAAATGTTAAGCTATTTTGGATAATGACTATTTTAAAGGTTTCAAAGTATATGAAATGATATGTTATGACCACTTTTTTATGTTTTCCGTGATGCTATCCTTGATTGATAGTCTCGCCTTATAATTGTTCCTTCAAGACAAAGCGCCCATGACTATTCCATAAAGTAATCGGAGGTTACCGAACTTACGTCACTCACAGGACGGATACATGACTTTTTCTTTGGGCTCTCCTGCATGCTTACATGATATATGCACATGATATATGTATATGTATATGGGGAAGTATGGGGAAAGGTGAGGCGCTATAGACGCATAGCCACCTGATCAGTTGGTATAATATGATACCATCCTGGACGCGGGATGCCCGGACGCGGGATATGTGGGTAAATGGATCGGGCCGAACGTTCCTCGGCATTATATATGTATATGGATCGGGCTACTGCACGTTCCGCGGCATTATATTATATTATATATGTATATGGATCGGGCTGCGCGTTCCGCGTAACATCATATTATATTATATATGTATATGGATCGGGCTGCACGTTCCGCAGCAATATGATATGAGGATCGGGCTGCACGTTCCGCAGCACTAAGCATGCATGGTATTCGCCAAGAAGGACACTCATATGTACAGGTTGCTCTCCTATATCATGATATGTTCTATATTTCTTTTATGTCATTAATTATGTTATGTATCTACAGATATTATTATACATGCCTTACATACTCGGTACATTGCTCGTGCGCGCCCCTTTTGTGGGCGCTGCGTTTCATGCGCGCGGTACACTCGGACAAGTAAGAGCTATTGCGAAGAAGACGTTCCGGCGGAGTTGGTAGGCTCCATTTATTGCACAGTCTTTCTTGAGTCGAGATTATATGTCTTTAATGCGGTTTGTTTCAAAGTTAGAGACTTTGCGGATAGAGTCGTGAGTCCGGAGTGTCGGTTTTGAGAGTGGGTCCATTAGCTAATATATTTTTATTACGCATTATGTTACGAGTCTTTACGCTTACGGTATTTGTGTTTAAATTGGGAAACGTCAAAAAGAAATTTTGAAAATTTTACTATGTATTTTACCTTTATTTGATTTAAGCATCCAAAGAGAATATGTGAGTAATAAGAGTCAGCGGGTTCGCTCGGCTCCGAATATGGGGTCGGGTGCCCATCACACCCCGGTAAGATCAGGGTGTGACACTACCTATCTTGTGCGATTACTTTTATGGGGTATAGTACTTAGGCAGATTTGATGATCTTAGACATGGTAGATTTCGATGTCATTTTGGGCATGAGTTGGTTGTGCCCACGTTATACTATACTAGATTGCCATTCTAAGACTTTTACCTTAGCCATGCCTGGGCTACCTAGACTTGACTGGAAGGGTAACCTTAGTCCCCTCCCTAAGAAAGTTATATCCTTTGTTCGTGCTAGGAAGCTAGTGGAGAAGGGTTGTTTAGCTTACTTGGCACATATTCGTGATACCAGTGCAGATACTCCATCTATTGATTCGGTTCTAGTGGTACGCAAGTTTACGAATGTGTTCCCCGCGGACTTGCCTTGTATGCCACCAGATCGTGATATTGATTTCAGAATTGATTTAGACCCAGAGACTCATCCTATCTCTATTCACCTTATAGGATGACGCCTACAGAACTCAGCGAATTGAAAGAGTAGTTGTAAAAACTTCTAAGTAAGGGGTTTATTCGCCCGAGTGCCTCTCCGTGGGGTGTTTCGGTGTTGTTTGTTAAGAAGAAGGACGGGTCTATGCGTATGTGTATTAATTACCGTCAGCTGAATAAGGTAACTATCCGGAATAAGTATCCCATTCCCCGTATTGACGACTTGTTTGATCAGTTACAATGTCACGACCCCACCCCGTAGGCCGTGACTTGTGCCCGAGCTGGACACTCGTACACACCTGTCAACTATAATCAGTCCACAACTAGCATGATAAGAACTTATACATTTACAAAGGCAAGACGTCGGTCTCAAACGCGTCGCATATATACACACATACCGCACATAGTCAAAAATTTGTCATAATATACAACATCCCAAACATATATACACGCGACCGACAAGACGGCCCCCTACGCGGACGGGCCGCCCCATAACATAAATCATACGGACACAACTGTGGGCAAGTAACCATTCACAACCCACACAATAATCTCTGACCTCTAAGAATGCTAAAGATTTATGTGAGACAGTGGCCCCGCCGTGCCCCCCGAATAGATATATATATATATATATATATATACGAAAGTGTTCCCAAAATATGGGCTCCGGAACAAGGGAGCGCTCAAGACAATGAGAATAGATATCCTAATTGGCGGATCACCCAAGTGAGAATCGTACACGGGCATAAAACGCCCTGTCGAAGAAAGGGAGTACGGAATAATATGTGCGAGTATATAAAGCATGAGATACGATGACGGGGTATAACCAAAGTAAGAATGTACAGAAAACAAGTATAATAACCGAATGCCAAAATGCTTACTCTTGAAATACAAATCATGCATATTAATAGTAGAAAACATATCCGGCCCATTATAGGACTCGGTGAACATGGTGCTTACCCGTCATTGGCGCCATAACACATCATACTCCAGAACACAGCATAACTCCGTAACACAGCATACTCCGTAACACAGCATAACTCCGTAACACATCATACTTCGTAACACATCATAACACCATAATAATATATATATATAAATATCGGGCCCGGTCCTCTAGTGAGGGACTCGGTGAAAGATGTAACAACAGGATGCACAAACAGAGTAACGAGTAATCATATGCATATAAATCATATTTTGAGACTCGATAGATAAGTAGACTAACCAACGCTCGAGTATCAGAATAATAGCCATATTAAGGAAGGTTTCAGGAATCGTAGACATGTACCAAACCAATCCGAGCCCGCTTATGAAAGTTACGGACATTATTCATTATGGAATCCTCTACGAACGTATCAAAGCAATTCGAGCCCGCTTATGAAAGTTAGGGACATTATTCGTTATAGAATCCTTTAGGAATAGGAACTCTTTATGCATCATTCAATATCCAATCATACAAAAGACTCGAGGCAATAGCTCGACTATATGAGGGAGGCTAATATTAAGAATTGAAAAAGAATCGTAGACATGCTCGGAACTTACGAATAGAGTTACCCCAAAGCTCGTATCGTATCTTACTTACATCTAAGACATGCCAAAAGAAAGAAGGGATAGGCTTTACATACCTGTTCAACCTCCTATTGGCTACGCTTATGCGTCCGAGCTCGTAAGTCTACATTTAAGAGGATTTACACTAACGTTAGCCTCTTCGCACACTTTACCACGTTTCAAATCGGGTATCTATATTCCTGCTTAGAAAATCAGGCTGACATTTCCCTATTTATATGCCTAGCCGAATTATCAATTCAACAACCAACAACAATCACAACAATACCAACATCAACCATAATATTTCCAACTTCAAAATACTTCATAAACATCTCATATGGTGTTTGTCCCATATTTCCATCACAAAACCATTTTATAACGATTTTACAGCTCCTTCTCCGTAAATAAACCAATATTAACACAAATAGAAAGAGATTCATACCTTTCCCTTGATAATAATGCTATATCTTCACTCCTTCACCTTGAACTTAAGCCACAACGCATTAATACACAATTTTGTAGTTGCAACTATACGCTGTCTGGACCGGGATTTGGGAATTATACCTGGTTTTGGGCTAAAAGTTGGTGGTGGAAGGTTGGGGAATTTTCTGGAGTTTTTGGGAGTGTTTGGACATGTTTGGGGTGAAAATAGGGGGCCTCTCCCTTTTATAGAACGGTCCAGGTTCTGCCTGGACCAACCTATATTTCCTTCAGCGCGTTCGCGCACCCTTTGGGCGCGTTCGCGCTGAGTTATTTTTTTCTAACTGCGCCTTCGTTCAGTAAAAAGGTCATAACTCTTGATACCGTTATCGTGTGAGGACCCATGACCTACGGTTGGAAAGACCTTTCAATTATCTACAACTTTCATTCTTGGTGGTGTCCCAAATTCTAAACTTATAATATCGTTTTTGCCCCTCCAAGTCGGATCATCCGAAAATGTTTCCTTAAATCGCCCTTTTGGATGGCTTATGCCCATATTTGGCTTATGAGTCCTTCTTAGGACTTGCTCAACTTTTTATGTACTATTCGTATATCTCTTCATATGTCCTTTATAAAATTCCGACGTGTGGGCCCCACTTAGCGTGCAGCAACGAGGATTTCTCATTGAGTGCCATATGAACCAATTCACCCCATATGGTCCCCAAATGTCACATATATATGTTATTATTACATTCTTATAATATAACCTTCATCCTGAACCCGAGCCTCAAAATTTGTTCAGCGTGTTCGCGCCTTGTAGTGGCGCGTTCGCGGCGCGTTGGCCACTTCGACCTTGCAACGCGTTCGCGCCACTCCTGGCGTGGTCGCGCGGTGACCATCTGTCGCCGCTCGACTTGTAACGTCCATATCTCCTTACCCCCGATGTCTGACAAGTCGAGGATCGGTTTGTCGCGTTAGGAAACTAGACTTCCCGAACTTCACTTTAGACTTTTATTTCACTTCAAAACTCTTAATATACTAAAACATATTCTTCTTCTAGTTAGACCAAAATTTCGTACCAAACCTTGCCCAACTTTCTTTCAGAGCCTCGGAAGCTTAATCTTCTTAGTTATTGTTTTCCAATCCTCCTATAACCTCTTATCATAAACTCGAACTTTTATAATCGTAACACGAGCACCTATGATCTTGCATTTTCATCGAACCACTCCGATGATATGGCCATTGAATAGTTGACCCCCAACAAGTCTCAAATATACGTAACTACGGTTATAATATACAAGGGTTTTACCTAAAATTGACTAGGCGGGGATGGTTTAAAAATTTGGGTG
>NW_026717225.1:0-21976 GCF_029784015.1 Lycium ferocissimum | reverse complement strand
TTTGTCCTGGAATATGGCCTTCTTGGAACCAAAGAACCCCTTTTTGGGAAAATTTCCCCTTTTTCCCCCTCGACTTTTCTTAATATTACCTTTTTCCCTACCCTTTCCCACATTATTTCCCCCTTTTTTTAATTTCTTTTCCCTTAAACCCTTTTCAAATATTTTACAATAATATCATAAATAATATTTATAACAACTCGTCCTTAAAATAATTTCGAAAATGGTCCCCCCCTTTTTTTTCCCCCCTTGAAATTTCCAAACGTACGATATGGGGGTATAACATAAACTACGCTTGATAGGACTTTGGCGTAGAAATGGACGTTCAAGTTCTGACAAAAAGGAAAACAGTCCCAAAGCGCAAAATGGCCCTGTAGGAAAACCCCCCCCCCCCGGGAATTTGCCCCTTATATCAAGGGAAAACCCTTTTTCCCTTATTTTGCTAGAAATTTAAAATTGAAGAGAGAAAGGGGGTGAGAAAAAAAAAAGTAAGCAATTTTTAAAGGGGGAGTATTAATAAGCTGGATAAACGCATGATGTGTTTTAGTATGGTTTTGCTGGATTCAAGGGGATGTTGGAATTGGTTTTAACAAAAATAAGATTTAAAACCCGGGGGAAAAGTGTTAGTAGTTAAATTTAAGGGACCAAAGGTATGTTGGGCTCGTCCCTTTCTTTCAAAGGCATGATTCTATGTTATGTTTCCCAAAATGTTTCAAAAACCCCCTTTTTTTTGAAAGCTAGAAGTTTATGACTCTTAAAGATTTTGATGTTAAATAAAAAAAATGTTCATGATGATTTGACGATGAAATCCTCTTCGAAACTTAAAAGGTTTGAGAGCATTACGAATTATTGAGCCATTCAATGAATCCCTTGATCTTCTTATTGGTGGTCTCTCTCCCCTTCGTTCTTGGGAGATATGCGAAGATCCGATTCATTTTTTATTAAGTTTGATTCCGGAAATTCCAAAAAATTATCGGTTTCTCTTATGACGGGTTTAAATTTTTAAAGGGAAAGATATAGTGCGATGGTTATGCTAATGATGACGTTTATTTCATTTATTTATTTTTATGTGTATGTATGTATATGTATGTATGTATGTATGTATGCATTGCATCCAGCAGTCGAAATTTCCAGGGATAATGTCAGGCTCTATGGCCAGTAAAGATGTTGAGCCTATATGACGGTAAGATAACATCGAAGTCTCGAAAAAGGTCGAGTAAGATAAAATCGAGTCTGAAAGGGCCGGGTAAGATGACAGGAGCCTACATGGCGAGATGAATAATACCATACGGAAATGACTATATATATATATATATATACATATATGACGGACGAATATTATATCGATGTGTAAGAAAAGGTTTTTCTTTAAAAGCTAAGCGTAAACGACATTCGCCTTAAAAGGGCATTCGAAGCATAGGTTGATCTCTTTATATTACTTTATCTTATTACGTTCATTATGTTATTTTCCATGTTAATTATCTTTTACTATATTCTTATTCATGCCTTACGTACTCGGTACCATTATTCGTCTTCGCGGTAGTCATACTTTGTGAATGACTGCGTTCGTACCGCGCAGGCTGTGCATGAACAAGGCAGTATCTTTCGTCGTAAGTTGCCTTCGAGGTACCGGTTATGATTGGTGAGCTCGGCTTCTTTACGGGTCTTTGCGGGGTACGGATGTACATATATTTGTATGATTTTTGTTCGGGGCATGTCGGGGGCCTGTCGAGCTACGATGCTTGATCGTGTTCGCCCGACTGCCCAGACAGTTGCGTGTATAGCTTCGTTATGTTATTTCGGTCGTTATATTGGAATCGTGGGTCCATTGGACATATATTTATACATGATATTACATTCATATCTAACCTTAGCCTTATTTTGTCATTCGAGACATAGAGAATACAAGATGCAATTTAGTTCGCTCGGTTTTCGTGGGTGCCGGGTGCGATCACGCCTGGAGCAGGGTGTGACATAGGAGGTCGCTCACGATGGCCTTGCGATGCAAGGGTGGCGTCAGGCCCTTTTTTTTTTGGTTCCGAGCCCTATAAGTTTAAAAGTTTGTTATAACTCTTTCCCACTTCGTTTTGGAAGAATTTTCTAGAGAAAACAACCCTAAGGCTTCCCTAAAGAATCAATGGTAAGTTATTGATCAATTCCCATCATTACAATATCAATGTAAAATCAATTAACACTAGTTTATTCCTTCAAAACCATAGATTCTACAAAACCAAAGAAAGGGAAATTGAAGGAGACTTTAGGAAACATCTTAAAGGTATGTTCTTTGATCCTTGCTGAGATTATTTAGAGGATTTGGAGTAGTACAGGGTATTAAAACTATAATAATCCGTGGGTGATTCATGAGGTTGAAGATTAAAGTTTAAAGCTTAGAAAAAGCCCTAGTTTCAGAAATTGAAGGAAAACTAGTAGAAATGATTAAAGGTCTAATCTTTATTATCTAAATCTATTGTAGAGTGCTTGTCAAACCTTGGAAATTCCTTTGGTAGAAATTTAGTGAGATTAGAGGTATGTCTCTTTTGGGACATGGTTTTCAAATTTTAAAAATGGTTTGTTTGGCAAGGTTTGTGTGCGTGAGGGACAAGCCCGCATTAAGCCTTATGTGTATTATACTATATATATGTGTTTATAATTTCCCCTATCAAGGGATGATTGGCATCGAATTATAATGCTTTGAACTTTGACATGATTTATCTCTATAAGGGATGTTTTTACTTTATTTTTAAAGTGATGATTTTCAAACTGTTTTGTCCCTACTATGGGATCATCGAATTGATTTCTAAAGTGATAATCCTTAAACCTGATTTACCCCTATTATCGGATGATTGAACTTGGTTTCTAAAGCATTGGTCTTTAAGGTGTTTTACTATCTAATGGGCTTTGGTGAGTTGAAATTTGATTAAAGATTGAACATGGTTTTTAAGCGGAATTAATAAGTTGGTATACCCACATGCTTGAGATGATGAACATAATTCATAATGAACTATTCGGCTTCATTCCTTGACTTGTGATTCGATTAATATGCAATGATTTCTATTGTTTATGTTTGACCAAGCTACTCGGGATGAAGGGTAGTCACTGTCACGACCCAACCGAAGGGCCATGACGGGCACCCGGAGCTAACCTATCGAGCATCTCTGAACATACATCTCATAATCATTTCTAGGTGGGCCCCAAGGATAGCTCATGGGTATTATAATCTGTAAGGGCATATGTCACAAAATAACGACACATTTATACATAATCATCAACAACTATGCCCTCATCACAGGCCGACAAGGCTACCAAAATATTACACAATAATATGAATTGATAAGACTAAGGAACATTTAGCTACATACATCTGTATACGAGCCTGTATATAGAATACAAGAATTCATAAGGATGGGACAGGACTCCGCCGTACCCAGTATGAACGAAAAGAGTAATACCACGATCAAGCTGCGACTCGAAGCAAATGGAGGCGCTCACAGGCTCACGGCTGATAAAGCTCCTAAGGATGCAGTCCCAGTCTCCACCTTTTGCGGGCATGAGCACGCGGCGTCCGCGAAAGGACGTCAGTATGAACAATGTACCGAATATGTAAGGCATGAATAACAACATAACACGGGATATAAAACATAGCTTGAAATAAAGGGGTAACCTATACATCTGATTGCCTCTTAAGGCAGATACTATGCATGCTTAGCTTTTTAAAAAAAATATTTTTCATACATATATAACATAATAGTGTTGCGGAACTTTGCTTAGATCACTATATGTTAATCTTTAAAGGAACGTACGACTTTGATCCATATATCGTCTTAACGAGAATGTGCAGCTCGATCCATAACCATATATCCCACGTCCGGGATGATATCATAGCATACCAGCTGATCGTACGGATATGCGTATATAACGCCTCACCCTTTTCCGATATCCCATATATACATATATAATATAAATAAATGCATGAGACGGAAATAAAAGCTACTACTTTATCGGGTGACGTAAGGTTGGTAACCCCCAGGTTGTGTTATCTGGAGACAATCATGTAAAATTGAGATCAACAACAATGAATAAAATCATGAAATAAGCTCAATAATCTCATAATAAGCATCAAGACCATAAGCTTTGGAATCTTAGAAATGGGATCATCGTAAATGCATCCATCCGTATGGAAAACATCTATCTTTAGCATCGCCAAGAACTTTGGGAATCATGAACTTCAAGCTTTTTTGAGAATAAGGGATATTATGGAAGTCATGTATGGGTTCATAAGAAGAGAATCATGCCTTTAGTAAGAAAGAGGTTGCTTAACATGCACCGGAGCTTATGCCGACTTTGACCGACCTCTTTTTGTCTTGCAATCTACTTAAGATCATTTTGTAGTCATAATATACATATAAAACAATGCATTACTATTATTAGGCTCGTGACCGTATGCTTGTCTTAAATCCTCTTTAGAATGTAAAAATTCGAAACGTATCTCTCTACATTTATATCCATGGCACGAAATCAAATGCCAGCAAGAAACAACGAAATAATAGTGACACTAATATCAACGATATCATCATCGGTACCAATATACTCAATAAAATATCCCGCGATGTTTATCCTATTTCTCGACCCAGTCGGTCGACTTTACGAAGCTTTATGACTAAATCTCAGTAATTCGATTCACTTAATATCAATAGTAAAGAATATAGTTACCTCGATCAAGGTTGGAAGAACGGAAATCTTGTTATCTCCGATAGGTTCCTTTGTCCGTCGACGATTTGGTGTTTAGAACAAAAATTCTAAAACCATAAACTTCCACAACCTCGTTGATGGCTAACTTTAACCACTTTTATGAACGAAAATTTGCGTGGACTTGCGGGAACATGTATCTATGTGGTAGCATGTTCTAGAGTTGGGAAAATGATCAAAAAAAATGACCAAAGAGACCGCACCCCCGCTACTTGCAGAAAGGCGGTTCCACCGACACGTGCTCCCTGCGCGTTTGCTCTAAGTGGTGGCGGGTTTGTGCGACGTCTGCGGCCTTTCGAGCGGACTTGTAACGACCATAACTCTTTATCTGACGGTATCGACGAGCGGTTTCGCGTATGAAACTAGACTTCATGAACTTCAACTTAGCGAGGTTGATTTTCTTCAAAACTCTTCATATGCTAGAAGACATTCTTTCCCAAGTTGGTTCATACTTTGTCGTTGAAAGTAACACTCATCTTCTTCCAAAGTCATACTAACTCAACTTCTTCAAACCTATTTCCCATAGGACCTCCCGCTATTCCTTATGCGCATCCTTTTACTCTGGAATATGTCTGAATAATGCTCCACTCCTTACATTCCAAAGTTGTTTTACTTAGCCATAGTTCAACATACTTACATTAAAATTTCATAAGTGCTCCGGAAGTACGGGGTGTAATATCCTTCCATGGGAACATTGTCACTCGAATATTGAAGTAGAACTCATTTCACGTTGATGTCAATATTCACACTTGCATCTGTTGGTATTTACTTTACTCACTTGCAGTCTTACTTATGTATTCGGAACCAAACTTATTCGAACTGCGCAACTTATGATCCTCCTCATAGTTCCTTAGAGGCAATACACCTTAAGTTGATAAACCGCAACTATAATTTGCAGACTTATGACGCTTTATCGATTTGTTGGAGCGACAATCCTTTCCTTTTCATTTTGGGGATTAAACCTTTATACTTATGGTCCATTCAATCTTTCCTCATATTCTGCTGGCGATTTCTGAGAACTTATCCATTAGCCCCATCATTCATACGAATAGTGATCAACTTGACATTTTGTTTTTTTCTTCCTTTTTACCCTTCTGAGCTAAACCCTCTGTTTCTCAATTGATTGACAATTGTATTAGGAGCTCTTCTGCTGAAATGTTACTCTATCTCTTGTTTGCATAACATTCTACTGTGTCTTGTAATCGATTGATTCTGCTCAACTAGTTAATATTTTCCTTAACCCTTTTGGGTTTTCTTAAACTGAATATTTGGCATTCCCCATCTTACTACAGTAGTATTACTTCATAACTCTTTACACTAGAGCACGCCTCAATTTCTGACGATTAATCTTTCTTGGATTCCTTGGTTTCTTTATACAAGCAATAACTTGGTTTCTTCTTAACATATACAGTTCTTCTTCGTGCAATTACTAGTTCATCGTCCTTGCGTACATGTAGACTCTATATTCATGGTTTCACGATTCTTTTGGTATTTCTTGATTACTGTTGCTTTACTACCAATGGGTGTATTCTCGAGTTCGCTGAATTTCTTGCCCAATGAATTCTTGAATCCTCATGGATTCAGTGAACCCCTCAAAGGGAGACACTAGATCTAATGAACCCCTTGCTCAATAAATCGTGTAACTGCTCCTTAAGCTCTCTCAACTCAATAGGTGCCATCCGATATGGCGGAATAGAAATAGGGCGAGTGCCCGGATCCAAGTCAATACAGAAGTCAATATTGTGATCGGTTGGTATGCCCGGCAGATTAGACGGGAATACAACCGCAAACTAGCTCACAATAGGAATGGACTCAAGGGGTGGATATGCAAAAATCGTGTCACGCACATGAGCTAGATAAGCTAAACACCCCTTATTGACTAATTTCTTCGCCTGAAGAAAGGAAATGATCTTCTTCGGAGCGTGGCTAGGAGTACACCTTCACTCAAGTCTAGGGATGCCCAGCATGGCTAAGGTGATTGTCTTGGCGTGACAGTCCAAGATCGCATAATAAGGAGAAAGCTAGGACATACATCATATCATTAATCATCAAATCTACCCAAGTGTCATACCACATAAAAGTGACAAAACCGGATCGATAAACTCGATTAACGATCACAGAATCTCCAATCAGAGTAGACACATGAAAGGTATAGCTATGCTATGACAAGGCAAATCCCAATCAACGGCGTGATATGCAGACACATATGAATAAGTAGATCCAGGATCAAATAACACAGATGATGCTCTATGACAGAAAAAAATGGTACTTGAAATAATAGTATCTGAGGCCTCTGCCTCGGGCCTACCCAAAAATGAGTAACAGTGAGCCCCACCACGTACATTCTGAGATCCCCCTCTTACACTCTGGGACCCACCTCTAACTTCCTGGGATCTACCTCTAGAATCTTGAGAACCACTACGGCCTGACTGAACACCGCCGAGAAGCTCCATCTCAACCACCAGATGATGTCGGAGTCCCCGTGGTTGATAATCCGGCTTGGTCAAAGTGATATCTCCTAGCAATATGCCCAATCTCCCCACATACAAAATAGGTCAGAGATAGCGAAGACTGATAAACTGAAGCTGAGGACCCAAATGAAACAACCCTATCTACTAGTCGAGAAAATGAGCTCTAAGGAGCGCTCTGTATGGGTGGCTCAATGGAGGAAGCTTGCAAAGCTGAATGCATAAGGCAGCCGAATTATGGCTGATACGGCCTAGAAGACTGATTGACGCCCCTCAAACTAGAACCACCATAACTCCCTATCTGACACTGCCTCTTCTCACTACCACCTCAAAATGCATAGGCCTTAGCGACCTCAACCAAAAAATCATGCTCGACGATGGACTGGAGGGAAGCCCCCACAGCCTCTATCTGAAGGCAAGGAATCTGAAGAGAACCGACTAACCCACTAACAAAATGCCTTATCTTGTCAGGATCAGCAGGGATCAAGGGAGTGGAATAATGGGCCAGATATAGATAGCGAGTCACATAGGCCTCCACAAACAAACTCTTCTACTGTAGATTTAAAAACTCCACCCTATGCGCCTCTCTCAAAGACCAGGGTACATACTTCTCAAGGAAGGACTGGTAGAACTGATTCTAAGTCAGGAGAGGAGAACCCTCAAGTCTGCAAGCTACAAAATACCTCCACCAAGTCTTCACATTGTCGCGAAACTAATAGGACACATAGTCAACTCTATAGGTCTTACACCTTGGAAATTTCGTGTCGTTTTTATTATGAGTAAACTAACGTAAGCTCAAAATGGTCATGAAACCATTATAAGGTTAAGGAGGTTATTCGATAATTATAAGTATGTATCTTAATGTTCCAGAGTCATATGAAGCGGCCGAAGTAAGTTTGTTGAGAGATTGGAAGAATCGAGTCATGTTTTGGGAAGATTTTGTATCTGTTATATCCCGTATTTTGTACATTGGGACAATCTGGATTAACTATGATAAGTTAGAGACAAAACCATTCCGGGATACAATGTCGAGACTTTTGACCTTCGATTTCGTTTTGAGACACAAGTTGTTCATGAATTTGTTGGCATGGAATATTTAGGAAAATTTGGGACCAAAAATGGAATAAATGGAAGATGGAAATCATGCAAAAATGAGGCCTTTGGCCGTGTGTGCCTTAATGGTCCCACACACTTTTGTGGACAATTTTAATTGGTCCAACACACATGTGTATGGGCCATAGACACATATGTGCAACTCTTGTGGGAGCTTAAAAGATGATCACTAAGTCATCTTATTCATTTCAACACTTAGAAAAAAAGACCAAGAAGTTGAAGAAAAAAAAAAGGGGCTATCGGCCAAGAGCTAGGGAAAACCAACTTCAATTCAAGACATTCCAAAATTATTTCCTTGATGTAAACCCACTAATTTGAGGTCCCTAAGTAGCGTGGAAGTGTTATTCGGGTCATCCAACCATCCGTTGTGTAGATCGCAAACCCTAGCCCATTTGTGAAGTTGAAGAAGAAAGGTAAGATTTGATCTTGTTTTATGTGTTATGAATGGTGTATGCATGTTGTAGTATGCTAAAATGGATGAAATTCATGAAATATGGTATGTTGGAAGTGAGGCCGTGTGTGTGGAGTGTGGCCGTGTAGGTGTGTGTGTGTTGTGTTGTGTTGTGTTGTGTTGTGTTGAAGTAGTGAATTAAAGTCTAGTTAGCATGTTTTGATTGTTGTAAAGTGAAGAAATGAATGAGAATCGTTAGTACGTGTATGTGTTAGGTTGGCCGAAAATGGGTCATATTATATGACAACGAATGGATCAATTCTAATTAGTGTTTTGAATGTTGTCGTTATGAATTTCATGATGAGAATGAGAGTTTAATGACTCAAATTGATGTTGTAATTGTTGCGGACTGATTTGGAGGTTATTGTACATTTGATGTAATTTGTATGTTATGAGAATGATATCGTTATAGTGTGGATTGTTGGCGCAAATCACGATTTGAAAATGAGGAATGTGCTATGGGGAGGTTCTCGGGTTTGGGGACAGTTTTTGGACAAATTGGAGCCTTGTTGAATTGTTGGAAATATTGGATGAATTGTTCTTAAATGTTGTTAGTATGGATTCGGATTGGTAATTGAATGTAAAAGCGTTGATGTTGGCTTGAACGTAAGTCGTTGAATCGAATACATTGAAAGTTGTTGTATGATGTAAAAGAGAGTTATTAATGCTATATTGCCTTTCGGATTGGTTATTGATGTTGCTAGGTTGGTTGTTGTTGTTGTTGTTGTTGATTTGGCCGAGTTAAATTCTCGGGGTTGGCCTATTTACGGAAATGCCGCCCAAATTTCGTAGAATTAAGGGGTAATTTGGAATTAAATGCATAAATGGCTATAGCTAATAATTGATATCCGTTGACTTATTTGTAGACCTCGGGGAGTCTGAGACATAGGTTGGAGTTTGGATTAGCTTGGAGAGCAGGCGAGGTATGTAAAGCGCAACCCTTCCTTCTTTTGGCATGCCTTAGTCGTAAATAGGCTATGATACGAGCCTCGAGGAAATTCTACTCTCGCGATCCGACTATGCTCGTGATTCTTATTTGTTCCTTAGTCTTCGTATGTTTGATATGATAAAATGTTGGCCCTTATGTCTTTTGTATGACTAAGTTTAAAAGTTGCATAAAAGTTTGGTTTTTTAAAAGAGTTTTGTTCCTAAATGATTCCGAAAACTACGAAAGTCCGTAACTTTCACGAGACGAGCCCGGATCGCCCCGATATGCTCAAAAATGATTCCATGATGTATAATGACTATGTTTTACATAGGCGGGCCCGGCTCGGGTTGACACCGTCCGTGGGTCCCGCGACTTTCCTTTACGTACTTCGATGACTTTTTGTAAAATTATGGTATGACTATTATCCCGATTTCAAGTACGATTAGTTTACCTACCTTTTAAGTTTATGATAATGATCTTATGCATGATTTTGGTACGTAACTATGATTTCGAAATTCGATTTGATATGCTCAGTGATATTCGGAAGAAAATCGATTTGACTACCGTTTTAGCCTATAAACGATGGTTCGTGTGATTAACATATTAAGTATTTGAAATTGTTTTAAACCGTATTTGGTTACTCATAACTTTGATCGTGTATTCGTTGTTACAATTTTCGCCAAGTCCGGGCCGGTTATGTTATCGTACGCACTATGCCGTATTCCGAGGTATAGCGAAATATGATGTGTACGGTTCGCCGAGCCCCTTTTCGGCCGGAACCGCGTATATATTATGGTGTTATGATGTGTCCGGCACGCCGAGCCCCTTTCGGCCGGCATCGTGTATATGTGCTACGTTACATGTTATATCTATGGATTCTGGAATATGCTCAGTTGGAATCAGAGCTGGTGGTGGGGCAAACCCAATGGTGGGGCAAACCCAGTGGTGGGGCAAACCCAATGATGAGGCAAAAATTCCACATTGGTTTAGGCAAATCCCACATTGGTTTAGGCAAATCCCACATTGGTTTAGGCGAATCCCACATCGGTTAATGTCAGCTCATATGATAAGGTATGATGTTATGATGTGCGTCGGTATGTATATGTATGATCTGTATTTCAGGAGTAAGCGTGTTGGCATTCTGATTATTATAGTTGTCTTCTGTGCCTTTGTTGCATGACTTACGTGTCAGATGACAGCATTTTGGTATTCTGGTTATTATGTTTACTTTTTATACCTCTGTTTCGATCATGGCTCTGATTTGTTACTATATCTTCTGCTTTGCATATTCAGTACATATTCCGTACTGACCCCCTTTCTTCGGGGGGCTGCGTTTCATGCCCGCAGGTACAGATACGCGTTTTGGTGATCCACCGGCGTAGGATTTCCGTTCTGCTGTTCAGAGTGCTCCCTTTGTTCTGGAGACAATATTTTGGGTATATACTCTTCCGATGTATATGATTATGTTACTCAGGGTACGGCGGGGCCCTGTCCCGTCATCTGATTCGGTTGTTCGGTATTAGAGGTCTGTAGACATAGATGTGGGTTATGTGCAGTTTTGTTCGGATGCGTGAGTAAGTTGTGTTTGGGCGGCCCATCCGCCGGGGCGCCTTATCGTCGCGTGTATGTATGCTTTGCTACATTATGTATATTATGATAGCCTTGCCGGCTTCGTGCGTATATATATTTGTATGTGTCGGTTTGGAGCCACGTACGATGCGATTATATACGAGTCGTTTGTATGCCGAATCTGGTTAAAGAGCGCGTATGGGTGCCCAGTTCGGGCACTAGTCACGGCCTACGGGGTTGGGTCGTGGCAGAAGTGGTATCAGAGCAGTTCAGTCCTCGGAATGTCTACAGACCGTGTCTCGTAGAATCTTTTTTATCGGTGTGTTGTGCACCACATCTATAAACAGGAGGCTACAGGACATTTAGGATGTTATCTTTCCTTACGATCTTAGATCGTGCGATAGTAGCCGTGTTTATCGGGATGACTCTCCTCGATGAAATGTTATGATTTCGGCGATGCCTCCGAGGAAGGCCACGGAGCCGCCCGAGAAGGGCAAGACTACGGCGGTTGGTGAGACCGGCGGGGCCCGATGGCTACTAGGGCCCGCGCCCGTCTTGAGCGGAGATTGTGCCTCAGACGGCTAGTTCGCTACCCCGGTATCGAGGGATTTGGAGCGGCCACGGTGCCGGGGACGGGGGCGGCTCCACCGCCGGCCCCCGAGGTTCGAGCAGCCCGCACCCCCGGCTCCCGGCCGGGGGCGGAGGATCGGGCGATGCGAGATACGGTTCGGTTATTGACCGAATTGATGGCGGCCCGGGTTCACGAGCACGGATCGGGGGGTGATCGTGCGGATAGATATGACGACGGTCGAGAGGGCCGTGATTTTCTGCTTTGTGGCCCACCGAGTTTTTCGGTCAAAGCCCACGAGGAGGACCCTCGGGGAGTTCATCCGACGGATGCAGTGTACACCGCGATTGATTAGTGCTTCCGAGACGAGTCGGTTGAGATGGCATCTTATCGGTTGCACGATGTAGCGGCTAGCGGTATGAGTCTGGATGTTGTCCGGAGGCGAGGGTGCCCCTCCAGCAGTATGGGGCGAGTTTACAGAGGCCTTCCTGGCCCACTTTCTACCTCCGGAGGTGAGGCGGGCCAGGGTAGACCGATTCCTGCTGTTGAGGCAGGGGGGCAGGAGCGTCCGGGAGTATAGTCTGGAGTTTGATTCGCTGGCCAGATATGCGCCCGCTTATGTAGCTGATATGACTGACCGGATGCACCGGTATGTGATGGGGCTGGATGACTACTTGGTTGACAGTTGTACGGTGATGGCGGCCCAGTCAGGGATGGACATCGCACGGATTCAGGCACATGCCCGGGGTATGAAGGAGCGACACGGGGGCGTCGGCCGATAGAGATTATGATGGGGGCCGGCCCAAGAGGGGCTGGATCTGCCGGGTATTCGGAGAGTCTCGAGCGGGCGGCCTCGGCGGCGCATGATAGCACACCCTTCCCGGCCCGGCCACGGTACACCCCCACGGTTCACCGGCAGAGATCGGAGGGTGCGGGATATTCGAGGGCGGTGCCGAGCTCCGGGGTTTCGGGCTCACGGTTGGACGAGAGGTTCCGGTAGTCGGATGAGGCCGCCCAGACCTCCGTGTTCCTACTGTGGGAGGTATCACCCTGGAGAGTGTTATCGCGCCACGGGCGCTTGTTTTACTTGTGGCGGTCAGGGTCATTTTAAGAGAGAGTGTCCGTACAGGGGCGGTCCAGGTGGTGCAGCCCAGCTTACTGAGTCAGCTGCTGGTTCGTCTTCCCCTTCCGTAGCTATGCGCCCGATAAGACGGGGCGCGCCGACTCCAGCTGGCCGTGGCAGAGGCCGGGGCGGAGCCTCCAGTTCTGGCGGTCCATCGAACCACCTATATGCGTTGACCCGTGGACCGGATTAGGAGGCGCCACCAGACGCAGGTACAGGTAATCTAGACTCTTTAATTGGTTATACTGATTGATGTATGAACTGTTTGTGATAATTGTGAAAGAAACTCCCCCGAGTGTTTATAAGATCCTGTAAGGATAATTTAACATTCGAGGACGAATGTTCTAAAGGGGGGGAGGATGTTATATCCCGTATTTTGTACATTGGGACAATCTGGATTAACTATGATAAGTTAGGGACAAAACCATTCCGGGATACAATGTCGAGACTTTTGACTTTCGATTTCGTTTTGAGACACAAGTTGTTCATGAATTTGTTGGCATGGAATATTTAGGAAAATTTGGGACCAAAAATGGAATAAATGGAAGATGGAAATCATGCAAAAATGAGGCCTTTGGCCGTGTGGCCTTGAATGGTCCCACACACTTTTGTGGACAATTTTAATTGGTCCAACACATGTGTATGGGCCATGGACACTTGTGCAACTCTTGTGGGAGCATAAAAGATGACTAAGTAAGTTCATCTTTCTTCATTTCAACACTTAGAAAAAAAGACCAAGAAGTTGAAGAAAAAAAAAGGGGCTCTCGGCCAAGAGCTAGGGAAAACCAACTTCAATTCAAGACATTCTAAAATTATTTCTTTGATTCAAACCCACTAATTTGAGGTCCCTAAGTAGCGTGGAAGTGTTATTCGGGTCATCCAACCATCCGTTGTGTAGATCGCAAACCCTAGCCCATTTGTGAAGTTGAAGAAGAAAGGTAAGATTTGATCTTGTTTTATGCGTTATGAATGGTGTATGCATGTTGTAGTATGTTAATATGGATGAAAATCATGAAATATGGTATGTTGGAAGTGAGGCCGTGTGTGTAGAGTGTGGCCGTGTAGGTGTGTGTGTGTTGTGTTGTGTTGTGTTGTGTTGTGTTGAAGTAGTGAATTAAAGTCTAGTTAGCATGTTTTGATTGTTGTAGAGTGAAGAAATGGATGAGAATCGTTAGTACGTGTATGTGTTAGGTTGGCCGAAAATGGGTCATATTATATGACAACGAATGGATCAATTCTAATTAGTGTTTTGAATGTTGTCGTTATGAATTTCATGATGAGAATGAGAGTTTAATGACTCAAATTGATGTTGTAATTGTTGCGGACTGATTTGGAGGTTATTGTACATTTGATGTAATTTGTATGTTATGAGAATGATATCGTTATAGTGTGGATTGTTGATGCAAATCATGATTTGAAAATGAGGAATGTGCTATGGGGAGGTTCTCGGGTTTGGGGCATTTTTGGGCAAATGGAGCCTTGTTGGATTGTTGGAAATATTGGATGAATTGTTTGAAATGTTCTTAAATGTTGTTGGTATGGGTTCGGATTGGTATTTGAATGTAAAAGCGTCGATGTTGGCTTGAACGTAAGTCGTTGAATCGAATATATTGAAAGTTGTTGTATGATGTAAAAGCGAGTTATTAATGCTATATTGCCTTTCGGATTGGTTATTAATGTTGCTAGGTTGGTTGTTGTTGTTGTTGTTGTTGATTTGGCCGTGTTAAATTCTCGGGGTTGGCCTATTTACAGGGAAATGCCCAAATTTCCGTAGAATTATGTGGCTAATTTGGAATTAAATGCCTAAATGGCTATAGCTAATAATTGATATATTTGACTTATTTGTAGACCTTAGGAGTCCGAGACATAGGTTGGAGTTTGGATTAGCTTGGAGTGCAGTCGAGGTATGTAAAGCGCAACCCTTCCTTCTTTTGGCATGCCTTAGTCGTAAATTGGCTATGATACGAGCCTCGAGGAAGTTCCACTCTCGCGATCCGACTATGTCTGTGATTCTTATTTGTTCCTTAGTCTTCGTATGTTTGATATAATAAAATGTTGGCCGTTATGTCTTTTGTATGACTAAGTTTAAAAGTTGCATAAAAGTTGGTTTTTAAAAGAGTTTTGTTCCTAAATGATTCCGAAAACTACGAAAGTCCGTAACTTTCACGGACGGAACCGGATCGCTCGATATGCTCAAAAATGATTCCATGATGTATGATGACTATGTTTTTCATAGGCGGGCCCCGCTCGGGTTGACACCCGTCCGTGGGTCCCGCGACTTTCCTTACGTACTTCGATGACTTTTGTAAGAATATGATATGACTATTATCCCGATTTCAAGTACGATTAGTTTACCTACCTTTTAAGTTTATGATAATGATCTTATGCATGATTTTGGTACGTAACTATGATTTCTGAAATTCGATTTGATATGCTCCCGAGTGATATTCGGAAGGAAATCTGATTTGACTACCGTTTTAGCCTATAAACGATGGTTCGTGTGATTAACATATTAAGTCTTTGAAATTGTTTTAAACCGTATTTGGTTACTTATAACCTTGTTCGTGTATTCTGTTATTACAATTTTCGCCAAGACCCGGGCCGGTTATGTGATCGTACGCACTGTGCTGTATTCTGAAATATGATGTGTCCGGTTCGCCGAGCCCCTTTTCGGCCGGGAACCGCGTATATATTATGGTGTTATGATGTGTCCGGTACGCCGAGCCCCTTTCGGCCGGGTACTGTGTATATGTGCTACGTTATATGTTATATCTATGGATTCTGGAATATGCTCAGTTGGAATCAGAGCCGGTGGGGCAAACCCAATGGTGGGGCAAACCCGGTGGTGGGCAAACCCGATGAGGCAAAATTCCACATTGGTTTAGGCAAATCTCACACCTTTTGGTTTAGGCAAATCCCACATCGGCTAAATTCATTTTAGGTCCCACATTAGGCGAATCCCACATTGGTTAATGTCGGCTCATATGATAAGGTATGATGTTATGATGTGCTTCGGTATGTATATGTATGATCGTATTTCGGGAGTAAGCGTGTGGGCATTCGATTATTATAGTTGTCTTCCGTACCTCATATGCATGACTTGCGTGTCGGATGACGGCATTTTTTGGTATTCGGTTATTATGTTCACTTTTTAAACCTCTCGTTTCGATCATGACTCGATTTGTTACTATATCTTCGCTTTGCATATTCGGTACATATTCCGTACCGACCCCCTTTCTCGGGGTCGCGTTTCATGCCGCGAGGTACGGATACACGTTTTGGTGATCCACCGGCGTAGGATTTTCGTTCTCCATTGCTCATAGTGCTCCCTTTGTTCCGGAGCCTACATTTTGGGTATATACTCTTCCGATGTATATGATTATGTTCTCGGGGTACGGCGGGGCCTCGTCCCGTCATGCGCGATGTTTGTTCGGATGTTCGTGAGTAAGTTGTGTTTGGGCGGCCCATCCGCCGTGGCAGCCATGTCGGCGGCGTGTATTTATTCTTTTCTACGTTATGTATATTATGATAGGCCTTTCCGGCTTCGTACGGTATATATATTTGTATGCGTCAGTTTGGAGCCACGTATGATATTGATTTATGTACGAGTCGTTTGTATGCCGAATCTGGTTAGTGAGCGCGTATGGGTGCCTAGTTCGGGCACTAGTCACGGCCTACGGGGTTGGGTCGTGACAGTATCATTCGAGTTATATAATTGTTTAGAAATTCCTTGAGGGGGAAATATAGGGTCCCTTATATGGTTAATGAAGTTTTAGACAAGTGCCAAGAAGGTTCCATAAGGATTGGAGGTCAAACGAATCGAAAGGAACGCATTTTCGCGAAACCGGAGAAAATAGGGCCATATGCGGCCGCATACTCAGTATGCTGGACCGCATATGGGCAGCAAACTCCCCAAACTGGCAGCCCTAACTGCTTAACCTCCTACCTAAGGAGAGGAGGGGAGATGCAGTTGCATACCCCATATGCGACGCCGCATCTCCACTGCAAGTGGGTGTGGGGGTGCGACTTTGCCACCTTTTTAAATCCCAAAGGACCCCATTTTCATTTCAACCTCCCATGATTCTTCTCCAAACCTCTAAAGAGTTATTGAGAGTTCTTGAAGGTTCCATAACCTTCCAAACCTTTCCACACCCTCAAGAGAGAAAATAAACATCAAAACTCCAAGATAAACCATGGAAGGAGATTGTTCTTGTTTCTACTCAAGGTTGTGATGAACTTGGTCTTGGAAAGGGTTTAGTAAGGTGAAATTCTACTATTATAAGGTATGTTCTCCATCTTATTATTATGATTGGGTTGCCTTAAAGGTTTAGAAAGTCATAGAGAGCAAATAATTATAGAAGAGAAGTTATAAAGTGTTGAAGTGAAGAAGATGACTAGGAGATGAACTTGAAAGGGGTTTTTGGACAAATTTGAGACTAAATTGAATATAACTTCTTCATTATGATATTGTGGATGTTTTTATTGTTATTTGGGAGTTGTTTTGTAATATGGTGGAAGTTGATAAAATAGGGGAAGTGCTGCCCAAATTTCGTTAGCTCGTTAATTATGCTAGCTTGAACTTAAGAGTGTTTTCAAGATTTAATTTTAGTATGAATCCTCTTGAATGTAGATTTGCGAGCTTGGGAGGAGAACGTTAAGTAATTAATGAGACGTAAATGTATGTAAGGCTTACCTTTTCTTTCTAAAGGCATGATTCCCTAGTTGTGAACCTACACATGATATCCACAATATTCCTATTATTAGAAACACTAGAAGCTCATAATTTTCATGATTCCTATGATATTGTTGACAACGTTCTTTGTGATGATAATGATAACGAGTGTGAGGATGATTTCAATTCTAGAGATGGCAAAGCCTAAAGTTCGTTATGTTCTCACGATACTATTAAACTTGTCACATGATTATTAGTTGCATTCATTGTCGTTGATCTCATCTTATAATAGTTGTTCTTCTAAGGTGAGATATAGCGATGATGATGATTCCGTAATAGAAATCGGAGGTTTATCGACCTTACGTCCATCCAATAGAGTAGTAACATTTCATTGAGCTCTCATGCATGCTTTATATATATGTATGTATATTTATAACACTGCGCCTACATAGTCGGGCAGTATAACACCGCGCCTATATGGCCGGGCAGTATAACACCGCGCTTATACGGCTAGGTAGTACAACATCGTGCCTTGCTATAGGCGGCTGGGCAGACACATAGAGGTACACATCACTGCAGTGGGCAGCTTACAATATCATCCCGGACGCGGGATGCCTGGACCCGGGATATATGGATCGGGCTACACTTTCTGCAACAATACATATAATGATGACAATATGATGATAACATCGCGCCTATATGGTCGGGCAGTCTAATATATATGTATGTATGTATGTATGTATGTATAAGATGTTGTTTTGAAAGAAAAGGCTAAGCATGCATGATAGCCGCCTTAAGAGGCAATCAGATGTACAAGTTATCTTTTTTATCTCATGCTCCTTTATATCCTTATTATATTGTTATTCATGCGTTACATACTCAGTACATTACTCGTACTGACGTCTTTTTCTTGTGGACATTGCATTCATGCCCGCAGGTAGGCAGGGAGAAGGATCAGACCCTTCAGTGATTCATCGTCGCGATCTCGAAACCTCATACTTTGAGTGTAGCCTGCGTATTACCCTTTTGTGTACATATTTGGGCACGGCAGGGTCCTGTCCTATCTTTATGATCTCGTGTACTCTATTTAGAGGCTCGTAGATAGATGTGTATAGTTAGAGGTCTCATAACCTTACTGGTTCATTTTTTGTATATCACTGTTGTAGCCTTGTCGGCTTGTTTTTATATATATATATATATATATATATGGGCCTGGTTGATGATAACCATATATAGATGAGCTATTATTTGAGAATTCATGCCCCTACAGATTATGTTAACTGTGAGTTGTCCATGTGGTCCACCAAGGTACGATTATAAGAAGCATGTTATGTGGTGCTCGGCAGGTTAGCTCCGAGTACCCGTCTTGGCTCTCACAGTTGGGTCGTGACAAAAGTGGTATCCGAGCAGTTCATCCTAGGGTGTGTCTACGAGCCGTGTCCAGTAGAGTCTTGTTTATAGATGTAAAGCCTGCCACACTTACAAACAGGAGGCTACGGCGCATTTAGGAATCATTGACCCTTCTTTTCATCTTTAGATGGGTGCGATAGAGCCATGTTATAAGGAATCTTCTTTCCTAACCGTGTGATATGATTTCAGCGATGCGCCGACGAAGAGAAAAGCTATAACGCCCCGAGAAGGGCAAGACGGTGACGGACAAGAGGAATGAACAGAGGCCGCCGGCAGACATAGGAAGGGGTCCCGAAACGGAGAACTCATCTTCGAACCTTTTCATACTCACCGATTTTCGAGGAGCGCGAAGGAGCCTTAGCTCCGGCTCCAACACCCCCAGTTCCTCCACCGGATGCCTCAGGCCAGGAGATGAGAGAGGTTATCCTTTTGCTGACCCAGTTAGTAGCCACTCAGGCTCAGCGACAGGGTGCGGGCCATGGTGATAGGGGTCAGAGCAAGAGGGCCAGGCTTTCAGGGTTTGACAGTGAGTTCATCGGTGTCCCAAGGCAGCAGTTCTCTAAACGTTCGGCTCATTCAACGCTAGTGCGGCTTCAGCTTCTACGGACCCGAGGTTAGATAGACCCGCCTATTAGGCCAACTCGGGAGTTCCGTAGTTCCCGAGTTTTCGGATTAGGAATGGTTCCGATCGAGAGACCACCTATACCACGATGTACTCGGTTCCCGTGGTAAGTTGCATTGGGGGCCCGGGGCACGATTGGGTTTGACGTTTGTTATGCCTGTGTCGCCCAAAGCCATATCAAGCGTATTTTGTCCATCGATAGGTAGTAGGAGTAGGTCCAGCCCACAAGATCAACAGCTGGTTTTTCATCATTAGCATGCCCTCCATGGAAAGGCTCATAGAAGCCAACAAGCCTAGGTAAGGATTGAGGAGGAGCATCCGGTTCGAGTGGTCCTTAGCATCATATCTATGCACTAGCTGGGCGACAGGATCTTCAGTCTTCCCCTGATATTTTTATAGGTATATTATCAATATTCTCTTATAATGTATATGTATTGATTGATTTGGGTTCTACGTTGTTATACGTTACTCATTATGTTACCGGTCGGTTTGGGGGGACGCTTCAGTCGATTGAAACCTTTCGAAGTATTTACACTATTAGCGATCCAGTGATAACTAGACGGGTGTATAGAAATTGTGCGGTTGTAGTTTGCGACCGCCAGACTATGGCTGATTTGATTGAGCTAAAGATAGTAGATTTTGATGTCATTATGGATATGGATTGGTTGGCTTCTTGTTATGCCAATGTTGAGTGCAGAACAAAAATGGTTCGTTTTCAATTTCCCAGAGATTAATTTCGTTCTTGACGTGTTGCCGGATAATAAGCCTATATCTATTCCTCCTTACCAAATGGCTCCTACAGAATTGAGGGAATTGAAGGAGCAATTAAAAGATTTTCTCGAAAAAGGATTTATTAGGCCTAGTTCATCGCCATGGGGAGCACTTGTGTTGTTCCTAAGAAAGAAAGATGGTTCCTTGCAGATATGTATTAACTACAGGCAATTGAATAAGGTGACCATAAAGAATAAATATCCACTTCCAAGGATTGATTAATTGTTTGATTAGTTGTAGGGTGCCAAATGGTTTTCAAAGATAAACCTGAGATCGGGGTACCACCAGGTGAGAGTCAAGGAAGATGACATTCTGAAGAAAGCCTTCAGAACTAGATATGGTCATTTCGAGTTCTTAGTAATGTTGTTTGGATTAACTAATGAACCGGCGGTATTCATGGATTTGATGAATAATGTGTTGAGGCCCTTCCTAGATCTATTTGTGATTGTGTTCATCGATGATATCCTGGTATATACTCGTCCCCCGAGTGCGAACACGCGGATCATTTATGTACTGTTGTTAAAGTTCTTCAGACTCGGGTGCTATATGTAAAGTTTTCAAAATGTGAGTTCTGGTTGAATTCTGTAACTTTTTTGGGGCATACTATTTCAGCAGACGGTATTCGAGTAGATACCCAGAAGACTGAAGCTGTGAAGACTTGGCCAAAGCTGTCACGACCCGACTAAGGGGCCATGACGGGTACCCGGAGCTGATTACCGAGCACCTTTCATTAGGCTAATCGTCATACTCAACCTGGACATAAATATATATAACCTCCAAAGCAACACATGTCTATATACATAATCCCTCACGGCTACAAAAATGATATACAAAAGTATAATGTGATCGACGGGGATGTACGCAACCCACACGTACGTATCTACGAGCCTCTACTAGAGTACTAGACATAAGGACGGGACAGGACCCCGTCATGCCCAATATATACACAAAATAGTATATCAAAAAATAGCACTCTTAATAATGGAGTGCTGTAACGAGCCCGCCGATCAGCTCACCCTTAGATACGGGTCACCTCCACTTGTCTACTGTGGGCATGCTCTAACACAACGTCCATAGAAGAAAGAACGTCAGCACGATAAGTGTACTGAGTATGTAAGGCATGAATAATACTAACATAATAAATAAATCATAAAACATGAGATGAGGATGTAACACCTTAACTTTTAAAAGAAAACACATGTCATAAATATCACATATTCCATCATCGTTAACCCGCGTCCGAGTAACCATCGCACGCCTCCCACTAGTGGGTGTCGCCGTCCCGCCTACGGGCACGGCGTGTAAATCGTACGTAGCTCCGCTCGCGGTGACCTGTCTGGCCATCTAAGCACGATGTAATATCATTATCATACACTTATCATAAAGCATGCATTAACTCGAAGAATCTATAACTATATCGGGGTGACGTAAGGTCGAGAATCCCCGATTCCATTTTGGAGTAATTATAATCATCATACCTCACGTTAAAGGAACTAGCATCATAAGGTTGGGGTTTTGCAACAATGAATAAACAAAGA
>NW_026717224.1:0-15370 GCF_029784015.1 Lycium ferocissimum | reverse complement strand
GGGCGCGTTTTTGCCGCGGGTAGGGACGGGGGTTTGGGATTCGTGGCTTGGGTTATGCGCCCGGCCGTTGAAGCGCTCTTTGTCCGGGAACCCGTATTTTGATATGAAATTTTACGCACATATGTACATATTTATTCGGGGAGTACGGCGGGGCCACGTTGTCCGTCATATGTTTTTGTTTTGTTCTGTTTAGAGGTACGTGGACATGTACGATGGGTACATGTTACGTACGTACGTTATGAGTGTGTTTATGTTTGTGACGGCCTTATCGGCCTTCGCGCGGCGTGCCCACTTGTCCTTTGTTAAATTATGATTTATGTTTATCTTTTAATATTTTGCTAATTTGCGACAATACGAAGCCATATGTGATTATGTATGATTATGGGCACGGTATGTAAATACGGAGTTGGGTCGTGACACATATATACAAATAACGTGTCCGGCCTTTGTTAAGGGTCTGACAAAATGTGGAATCGCACGGTCAGTCCAGCCGCAGAAATACTACACGTGTCCCGTAGAGTCCTGCATCGCGGGTCTCGGTGGATAATATCAAATGCCATCCTGGCCGCCATCCCCATATCATCACAAACATACACAGATAATGTCACGACCCAACCCCGTAGGTCGCGACTAGTGTCCGAGTTGGACACTCGTACGCACCTAATACTCAGAATTTACATACTGCCACGCATAATCATACATAATCACATATGGCTTCAGATTGTCGCAAAATAGCAAACATATGTCATAATATACAGAATCTCATAGAATACACAAAGGCAAGCCAACTAGGCCGCCGCGGCGGGTGGACCGCCCAAAAACACATAACACACACATATAGCTGTACAGACGTAACCCTACCCACAGACATGTCCACAGACCTCTAAACAGAGTAACAAAAACATATGACGGGACAGGGCCCCGTCGTACCCCTGAATAAATATGTACATATGCATCAGAAAAGTATATACCAAATATAGGCTCCGGACGAAGGAGCGCTCTCAAAATGCAGAGTAGATGCCCTAGGCGGGAGGATCCTCAAACTGGGCGTCGGTACCTGCGGGCATGAAACGCAGCCCCCGAAGAAAGGGGGTCAGTACGGAATAGGTACCGAGTATGTAAAGCAGGAATACAGAATCATAATGGCAAAATACAAAAGTAGATATGATATGCAAAATATTAAAACATTTATTTAAAAATATAGTTCATGCAAAGGCTTCTTAGACGGTGGTCGCCACTCGTCGTTGGCGCCACGCCACAAATCACACCCGAAGAATTTCATATCTCCGTAACCCGACAAATCCCCGTAACACATCATAGCCATCCTTAACGCCATAACACGAGATCACGCCAAACGAACCCGGCCTCGGAGAGAGCTCGTGACAATGTAACTGACATCATCACACCGAATGTATATCATAAGGCGCACGAAGCATAACCGGCTCCGGATGCGGTCGTGAACGAGGCGATGACCACAAGCACGAGCGAGTCGTGAGCAACCATATGCATAAAATCATGTTCATAACTCATTAATCAAATAAAGAATCCATATGCGGAAGTCAAGAGAAAATAACACTAAGTTTCTTCAAGAACCATTAAGGACGAGCATAAAAGCCGCGGGGCCCCCACGAACGGGTGCGGCCCCATCCGAGCCCGACTATGGTGGTTTGGGGAAAGTTATGCCCTATAAGCTTACTATTGTTTTGGGGCGTTTCCGAGCTCGTATCTGCAAAAAGTTACGGACGTTTGAAGTTCGGGACCCTTTTGTAGTCAAAATTCTTTGTAAAGTCTTTAAAATTCAATCTTTAAAAAAACATAAAAGTCTTAATTTGGTCCCGTCCAAGAGTAGGTTTTAAGGAACGAACAAAGTACGTACCTACGCTCGGATTCTAAGAGTGGAATTACCCCCAAAGCTCGGGTCGTAGCCTAGTATCGCTAAGACATGCCAAAAGAGAAAACGTTGCCTTACATACCTTATTCGCTCGCAAAGCAAAAGCCAACCTCAAGCTTCGGGTTCGCCAAGATCTACATAACGCCAAACATATTAACATTAGCCTTAAGCCTTCATGACTTCAATTCCGGACAAAACACTAAATTCTCCGAAATTTCGGCGAAAGACTTCCTTTGTAAATACACCAACCCCGAGATTTATGCTCGCCAAATCTAACAACAACCAAGCCAACAACCAAACTACAATATCAATTTACAATATATATATGTTTACCTTTGATGTCCAATCCAAACACATTCCAACCATATACAAGAACACTACAAGCAAGTCATACAATATTTTAACCAAGCCAAATATTATTCCAACTTACCCAAATTGCCTCCAAACCCAAGAATAACACCAAACATATTCTTTCCTTCACAATTCACAATTTACATCAACAAACCATGCTTAAACAACATTATTCTTAAAAGTTCAAGAAACCACATTATTAGGGTCATGAACATCACACACCTATGAAATAAAATCAACGCTAGCCTTATTATTTCAAGCCTAGCCTGTTTCGAATTTTTCCGAATAGGCGAAAACTCGGGATATAACATCCTTCCCCTTTAGAACATTAGGCCATCGAATGTTCGGTTAATCTTATAAGGTCATACAAGAGTCTCGGGGGGATGTCTTCCCTTATAGGCCACGTCGTCGCCTTTAATCCAACACAGTCATATTCTTTTTCACCAGTTCGCTGTAGATTATCCATTATCATTCTCTCGTCGTATTCCTCCTTGTAGGTTTCCTTAACTGATTCTCTACGTTCCTCGCGCCCGCTTCCCCCCTTTAGGGGCGTGCTCATTTTATCGCCACTTATCATTATTCCCCCTTTCCACTTGAACTTCGTCGTCTTGCCCAATTTATGTCTTTCTTACATCGTCGCATTGATTGCCGGAATATGTTCACCCACTAACTGACCACATACATAGAGTACTATATGCTTTCCGGACACCATATATAATTGCCAACATCTCCTCGCAAAAAAAGTTCTCGAAACGCCACTCAACTTGTTCTGATCCTAGCGTTGTGACACCTTTCTTTGTACTGCATTTAGTCCATTTTGGCTTCACAGCGAGCTCCTAAGTTTTCCGCCGGGTCGAGATATTCTAAATCCCTTTAGACTGTTCTAGCTCCCCGTTTACCTCGCTTTGGTCAAGTTGTAAAACCTTGAAACTTCCTGGTCACCCATCGTCTACAATTCCCCTCATTCTAGCACGCTTAACTTCAAACTCGGTGGAATACGTTGCTCTAACATTAGTAAAATCACTCTTACCTTACCATACGACCTTTGTCACATAATGCGAAATAAAATAAAGTCTTGATAGTTTCCGGACGCCCTTGTAACACAATTACTATTTTGCCCTTCTCTCGACCTTCCATGCTCACTTGTCACCTATGGATATTACTACTTCCTATCTTAGCCTCCCAAGTCCGTAATAACAATGAATACGCCTTAATCATCCCTATTTATCAATACCTAGTTATCGACCCTCGAATTTCTTTGCCTGCCGGATTAAAACGCCTATTAACTACGGATATGCATATATGAGAATATAAATTCGATAAGGATTCGTATACTGTGGTCGCATCGTGCATCGCCTCGCAGTCCTCGTCTACGAGGTTAGCGCGTATATGGCGGTGGACCGGCGGGAGCGAACGAGGCTCCTTCGCGACCTCTACCACGACCCGGCGGGTACCGGCGTACACGCCCCGCGGGCGGCATAGGCTACGAAGAAAGAATCGGCACACGAACACGTAGGTTGAGCCGCACCACTCGCACTGCCCCCGCGCCGACAATCTCGCATAAAGCTGTCCCGACGCCGCAAATAAAGCAAGCGCCTGCGGCCGATAGCATTCTCAGGGGTGGTGTCTCCCACAGTTGGGAGCACGAGAGCACAGATGGCCCGGGCCTGATCGGTACCTCTCGCTCGTCGTCGAGAATGAGGCACGGAACTGTCCATTCCGCCCGAATATCCCGCACCGTCGAATCTCTCTGCACAGGCCGCGGGGGTGCACCCCGGATAGGTCGGGAGGAATGTCTCTTTGTCGCTACGCTCGCCGAGGCTGTCCGCCTCGAGAATCCCCAGCATACCCGGCTGACCTAGCCCTCTTGGGCTGGCTCCCGTCAACATCTCGATCCGGCTGATGTCCCCTGTGCCTATCTTCCATGCCCTGAGCGTACGCCTGTACGCGGGCAATATCCATTCCCGGCTGGGCCGCCACGGCTAGGCAATTATCGACCAGATACTTATCCAAACCCCTAAGAAGGATGCACCTGTCGGCCATGCCGGCTACAACGTAGGTGCATACCGAGCTAGAGAGTCAAACTCCAAGCTATACTCCCTGACACTGCGGCCTCGCTGCCTGAGTGATAGGAACCTGTCCAACCTGGCCCTCCGTAGCTCTGGTGGTAGAAAATGTCTCAGGAAAGCCTCCGTGAACTCATCCCACACAGCAGGAGGGGCTCCTCTACCCCTAGCTAATTCCCAAGACTCGTACCAGTTGGCCGCGACTTCATGCAATCTGTATGAGGCCAACTCAACTGACTCCGTCGGAGAGGCCTTAATCAGCCGTAAGGTACGCTGCATCTCCCTAAGAAACTCCTGGGGGTCTTAGCAGGCTTTGTCCCAAAGAACTCCGGAGGGTTACAGGTCAAAAACTCAAGGGCCCTCGAGAGCTGCCGTTCTATGCACGATCACCCCAGACTCACGTCGTTGCTCCTGACCTGCCACCCATCTGGTCAGTAACTGCACTGCCTCTCGCATAGCTCTATCCTCCGCCCCTGGCTGTGGGGCTAGAGGCTCAGGTGCTGGGGCTCTAGAAACTGGCGGTGAAGCCGCCCTCTGATCTGCGACCGGTACTGCTCTAATCCCCTCTGACACAGGTGGCGTCGCCGAGCTGGCTGTCGGAGGCACAGTCTCCAGCTCAGGCTGGGTACGGGCCCTAGTGACTCTGCGGGCCTGACTAGTCTCGCCGAGTGCTGTGGACTTGCCCTTCTGGGCTGCCGTTGCTTTTCTCGGAGGCATAGCTGAAAATATAGCAATTTCGTCAGAAAGAAGTCATCCTAATAAAACGGCTCTGCTCCTTTTGATCTAAGATCAGAAAGAAAGGCAAAGATCCTAAATGTCCCGGTAGCCTCCTGTTTATAGATGTGGTGCACGACACACCGATAAACGTGACTCTACTAGACACGGTACGTGGGGACATTCCGAGGACTAACAGCTCTGATACCACTTTTGTCACGACTCAATCCCGTAGGCCGTGACTATTGTCCGAGTTGGACACTCGTACGCACTTAACACTCAGAATTGACATATTACCACGCATAATCATACATAATCACATATGGCTTCAGATGGTCGCAAAATATAAACACATATATCATAGCGTACAGAATCTCATCGTATACACAAAGGCAAGCCAACTAGGCCGCCGCGGCGGGTGGACCGCCCAAAAACACATAACACACACATATAGCTGTACAGACGTAACCCTACCCACAGACATGTCCACAGACCTCTAAACAGAGTAACAAAAACATATGACGGGACAGGGCCCCGTCGTACCCCTGAATAAATATGTACATATGCATCAGAAAAGTATATACCAAATATAGGCTCCGGGGAAGGAGCGCTCTCAAAACGCAGTAGATGCCCTAGGCGGAGGATCCTCAACCGAGCGTCGCACTGGGCATGAAACGCAAAATTTCCCCCGAAGAAAGGGGGTCGCATTTTAATAGGTACCGAGTATGTAAGGCAGGAATACAGAATCATAATGGCAAAATACAAAAGTAGATATGATATGCAAAATATTAAAACATTTATTTAAAAATATAGTTCATGCAAAGGCTCTTAGAACGGTGGTCGCCCGCCTGTCGTTGGCGCCACGCCACAAAGATCGTCACCCGAAAGAATTTCCTATCTCCGTAACCCGACAAATCCCCGTAACACATCATAGCCATCCTTAACGCCATAACACAGCATCACACCAAACGGAACCCGACCCTCAGGAGAGGAGCTCGGCGAACCGTAACACAACATCACACCGGAATGTATATCATAAGACGCGACGGCATAACCGGCCCGGATCCTAAAGAACGAGGCGATGACCACAAGCACGAGCAGAGTCGTGAGCAACCATATGCATAAAATCATATTCATAACTCATTAATCAAATAAAGAATCCATATGCGGAAGTCGAAGAGAAAATAACACTAAGTTTCTTCAAGAACCATTAAGGACGAGCATAAAAGCCGCGGGCCCCACGAACGGGTGCCGGCCCCCATCCGAGCCCGACTATGGTGGTTTGGGGAAAGTTATGCCCTATAAGCTTACCTATTATGTTTTGGGGCGTTCCGAGCTCGTATGCAAAAGTTACGGACGTTTGAAGTTCGGGACCCTTTTGTAGTCAAAATTCTTTGTAAAGTCTTTAAAATTCAATCTTTAAAAAAACATAAAAGTCTTAATTTGGTCCCGTCCAAGAGTAGGTTTTAAGGAACGAACAAAGTACGTACCTACGCTCGGATTCTAAGAGTGGAATTACCCCAAAGCTCGGGGCCGTAGCCTAGTATCGCTAAGACATGCCAAAAGAGAAAACGTTGCCTTACATACCTTATTCGCTCGCAAGCAAAGCCAACCTTCAAGCTTCGGGTTCGCCAAGATCTACATAACGCCAAACATATTAACATTAGCCTTAAGCCTTCATGACTTCAATTCCAGACAAACACTAAATTCTACCGAAATTTCGGCAGCACTTCCTTTGTAAATACACCAACCCCGAGATTTATACTCGGCCAAATCTAACAACAACCAAGCCAACAACCAAACTACAATATATCAATTTACAATATATATATATTGCTACACACTAAGGGACATCCAACTTTGATGTCCAATCCAAACACATTCCAACCATATACAAGAACACTCTAAGCAAGTCATACAATATTTTAACCAAGCCAAATATTATTCCAACTTACCCGAAATTGCCTCCAAACCCAAGAATAACACCAAACATATTCTTTCCTTCACAATTCACAATTTACATCAACAAACCATGCTTAAACAACATTATTCTTAAAAGTTCAAGAAACCACATTATTAGGTCATGAACATCACACACCTATGAAATAAAATCAACATAGCCTTATTCCTTTCAAGCCTAGTTTATTTCGAATTTTTTCCGAATAAAGAAAACTCGGGATATAGCAGATAACGTGTCCCCGCCCGCAAGTACGAGGGACTCGGTGAATAGCATGCAGAAGAGCACGATAACATGTCCTAGCCCGGGACTCGAATCGGAATCATACCAGAGTACGCACGAGAACATAACATGCCCCGGCCCGGACTCGAAAGAAGATACATTGAGCCGTGCACGAGCAGAAAGTCGCAGAAACCATATGCATATAAATCGGACTCGATGGATACGTACACTTACCGACATATGAAGATCCGTGAAGCAAGTTTCGGGTCCTTCCAAATTAGTATCGTAGTTATGGACATTTGAAGCGCGAGAAACCTCTTCGGACTTTTCAAGTCATACACACCTCGCGTTTTGTACAATTGAATATCCCGAGTTAATGACGGGAAGTTAAGGACAAGACTATGTTCTAAAATTATCTTAATGCATTAGTAGGCTATGAGCATTACTTATGGACGTTGGTAGTATGGAAATAATGAGAAAGGTTAAGGTAAAAAGGAAAATTCGGAAAAGTGGTTCATGGAAAATATCGTGGGACTAAGGGCAAAATGGGAATTTTTACAAAGTTCCGGAAAATTCATGGAGAGGCCATGTTACCGTGTACTATATGCCCTTATTTTAATTAATGAGGGGCTAAGTGTAGATTATAAAAAAATGCATGGGCCAAAGCTTGTCTTATGAAGACAAGTGGTCATCTTTGACCACTTTAGAAAATTCAAGAAAAAGAAAGGAAAAATCAAGAAAATAAAAGAAAACTCTAGAAGAGGAAGCAAGGGGACATGAGGCCATACTTGAGGGACTAAATAATAAATATGGAAAGTAGTAGGAGACATGTATATATATATTTAGAGTCATCTTTTTAAGTTGAAGAAATAAGAAAGAAATCAAGAGAAAGAAAAGAAGGAGAAAAACGGCCAAGAGGGGCTGGCTCTAAAATTTGATTTTGAGAAATATTTTCCTTGAGTTTCCATGCTAATTAGAAGGCCCTCTACGACATGGAATAGTTGTTGAAGCAAATTAATCGCTCGTTATGGCCTTGAAGGATTCTAGCCGTGGAGAAGATGAATGGAAGAGGTATAATTCAATCTTATTTTTCATATGTTATAGATGAGTTGTGTATGTGTTATTGTAGTATGTAGAAAAGAAGGAACTCATGAAATATGCATGTGTGTGGTGTAGCCGAATGGAAGAGTGTTGTGTAGAGAAGATGAGTTAATTTTTATTTAGTATGTTGATTGTTGTAATTGTGGATTCTATGATGGGAAATGAGGATTTAATGGTTAGAAATGAAATTGTCATTGTTTGAGGATTATGGAAGAAGTTGGTGAGACATTAGTATGATTTCTTATAGTTGAAAAAATAATTCATGCATGTTGTGGAATTGAAAAATGAATGAACTAATTTCATTTAGCATTTGAGGTTGATGTCGCCATGGATTCTATGTTGATAACGAAGGTCTAAATGGTTTAAGTGAAGTTGCAAATATTGTAGCATGTTGCCGAAGTCGATGTGAATTGTATATAGTTTCATGAATTTATGGAAATAATGTTGTAAATGTGTGGATTGCCGACGTAGTTTATGAGTTTGGAAGAAAAGAAATGTATCGTTGATGTTTCCTTACACTTAGAAGATTTCGGGTTCCATGGCATAGTGTTTTGGGTTGCTTTGAATGTTGTATGAATTGCTTGGGATGCTTCTAAATCGTATTTAAATGTACGATCATTGGTGTTAGTTTGAATGCATAAAGTTATTTGAACAAAGGGAATATTGTCGAATTTGTGGAAAAAAAGGGATTGCTAATGTTAGAATATGTTTGGAGATGCTATTGTTGGTTTTGTTGTTGATGTTGTGGCCGAGTTCCATTCTCGGGTTGTTGTTGTTGAATTGGGCCGAGCCATATTCTCGGGACGGTGTATTTACAGGGGAAATGCTGCCGAAATTTCGGCGTACAAGTGTTACTTGAGAATTTATCGTTAGATGCTCAAGTTAACATTTGGTAAATGTGACCAATATGTAGATTACAGCGAACTTGGAGCTTGAATTTGGAGGAGCGTAAGAAGCGTAAAAGGTATGTAAGGCTTCACCTTCCTTCTTTGGCATGTCTTAGACGTAGTAGGCTTGAACACGGGCCTCGGGGGATAATTCCTTTCCTAGAAAACCGAGATTGAAATTAGTTACTATTCATTCAAAAGAGAATTAAACTAGAAATTGTGTGAAATGTTGAAAAAGCTTCCTAAACACCTAGAACTTGCACGAATAAGATCCGACTACCCTAAGACTCTCATAAGTAATGTCATGAAGCGCTTTATACGTAAATTGTGTACGCCACCTCATTTGATTCGAGGTGGGCCCACTATTTCCGAATTTCCTTCCATAGTTCCACTTGGTTTATTTTCGTACTATGACTACGATTTCATAAACGTTATTTTTAGCTTTCATATCTTCAAAAGTACGATGTTCAAGATCCTACAGCATGATTCTTCTTTCCTGCATCCATGAATGTTTTCCACGAGTGCTTACCTTCAAAAGTTAAAGTCTCCCGATTTCAAAGTTGTCTTATAACGTGAAAATGGGAATATTTTATAAGACTAGAAGTAAAGAAATGTTTTTCACTATGTCTCCGTCACGACCCACCCAGGCCGTGTGACAAAAGTGAGCAGAGTCCCCGTCCTGAATGTCTACATGTGCCGTGTCTCGTAGAGTCCATCGGTGTGTCGTGCACCACATCTATAAACGAGGCTACAGGACATCTAGGATGTTACCTTTCTTTGGATCTTAGATCGTGCGATAGAGCCACAAATAGGAAATGCATTTATTTTTACTAATCCTTGATTTCGGTAGCCAGAGAACGGCATCGATAGAAGACAATGATTGATGATATTGGAAGCTACACAAATGAGTGTAAGTAATGGCACGGAGGATGTGTATTGGGAAAGTTATTTGAAGTATGCTTGAAGTATGATTGAAATGTCAAGTCGAAGATCGAAAAGGAAAATAAATAGAAAATGCCATCGAAGTGCCATTTGAATTATGTATGCATGTATGCAAGGTAAGTCTCGACGTCTCCATATTTCTACTTGAAATTATTAGCCGTGTGTGACTATGGTACGATGTGATACGTACGTATATATGTTGGCCCTGTGAGGCATGATTGGTATGTCTATGCAATGTGTTGGAGTAGTAAGAAATACAGAGAACCTCTCGCCCGATTTCCTTCAAAGATTATAAAAAGGAAAATGAGATGTACGTTCTTAACATACGTCCCGAACGTCGCAATCGATAGAGTAAATTTATTACGTTGGACTAAAAATTTCGAGATATCCTATGCTATTCGTAAGAAGCACCTCTTTGTACGGGAAATTCTATTTCGAGAAAGTATATATGAGACAAGACAATTTGCAACTTATTTAAACTTGTGGGATGTGTGAATTTGATATATGACGAAGGTAAGTATCGAGGATTTACATAAGGAGCGACACGATACGCATACGGTCGAAAAGTGAAAGACTCTTCTCTAGATCGTGGGACCCGCCACGGAACCGTCCGAAAATTTGCTAAGACCCCGATGACCGCCAATTACGTGACAAAGGTCGTGTGGGGGAATGGACGGACCATCCCGGAAGATTAGGACACTAGAATGCCTTAAAGATTCGAGGTTAAAGCGTGCGCGAGTCGGAGCAATTTTAGATGGGTGACCCCGGGAAGTGTGTTAAGGTGATAAATAAAAGATGCATATTTGTGGTATTGTAAATGGATTGGGGTAGATGTAAGGTAAGAAGACGATGGTAAGAAGAAAAGGTTATGTGCGTAGCCGAGAAAGTACAAAAAAGGACCTAAAGGCTATTGTACGGGTAAACGAGTTCCGTAAGGATACGGACTTATTTGCTATAGCCGATTGGATACTTTGATGCAACGATTCAAGGTACAAAATTAGAGTGAGTAATGAAACGTTAGCAAGGAACTTCCGTAAACCCCAAAGCATTAGTGAAAAATGGTTTGACTTTGATCGAGATTTTGTGTGCCATACTTCGTACCTTCGATTTCGATGAAACTCGTCTATTATGCCTCGTATCTCGAATCCGATTACACTTCTATTTGATGTACCTCCGTTCGTTCGACTCGATTATGAATCCGTTTGATATACCTCTGTATGCCTAACTCCTCGATTATGACCGTCCGACGTAGCTCCGCACGTCCGATTTTGATTACACATCCGTCCGATATATCTTCGTACGTCCGACCCGATTACGGTCCGTTCGATATACTTCGTACGTTTGGCCCCAGGTTACGAACCGCTCGATATGACATCGGAGTATGATTTTGTCCGCCGTACTTCGGTACTTCCGAATCGAACACGTTTGTTCGACACACGTCCGTACGTCCGACCTCGACCGCGGATCCGTATTCGGCATATAAATGTCTCCGTACGTCCGACTCGACTACGGTTATTCGATATAGTTCGGTGCGTCCGAATCGATTGTGGGTTTGTCCAATAAGCTTTTGTACGTCCGTTCCGAGTTTGAATCGGCTTATGATAACGTTGATTATGCTTCGCCCGTCGTACTTTTGTACCTCCGACTCGGGATCCGGCTTTGTCCGACATCCGTCTGATCTCCTGGCTCGATAAAGATTCTGCTCGTCATATGTCTTATTCAAGGTTTTTGCGAATCGCTGGACTAAGAAAGATTCCGAAAAGCCCTAATACAAAGAATATCGGAAAATGATAAAAGGACTTGGAAAGTGAAGGCCTCCCCCGAAGTGTTTGGAAGACCCGCAAGTTAATTTAACATTCGAGGACGAATGTTCTAAAGCGGGGGAGAATGTTATATCCGGATTACGACATTTGGAAAATTTGGAATAATTTTTTACTTGTAAGAAATAAGGCCATATTTGGATTTTTTCGGCATGTGAGCCGTTATGGAAGTTTGAATGCGAAAACACCGGAGAAGGCCTAAGGGCAAAATTGGAATTTTGAAAATTTATTTCGGGAAATTGCAAAATACGATCCATGGGAGATTGGGCTCAAAATAATAAAGGAAATTGAGGCCCAAATTGCTAAGGAGTGGCCTACCATACTTGGCCCAAATCCACCAAAAATTTAATAAGTTTTGCATGTGCCATGCATGTGAGTAACTAAGGGGCAATATATACATGACCCCCAGAAGATTCAAGAAATTAAAAGAAAAATCAAGAAGAAAAGAGGAGGAGCTTTCGGCTCCATGGAGAAAGAAAGAAAGAAAAAGAAGAAAAATTCTTGGAGCCTTGTTCTTGATGCAAAAATCTTGTTCTCTTGGAATTTATAACAAGTTCAAGGCGCTCTTCGATGTGGCATAATTGGTTTGGAGGAAGAACTCCGTTTGCGGAAGGTTGAAATTTCAAGAAAAGGTATGATTTCCATGTTTTATGTTATGGAATGAGTGTATATGTTATGAGGATTGAATTTGGATGAAAATCATGGAATTGTGTGTGTGTGTGTGTGTGTGCCGTGTGGTGTGTGTATTGTGTTAGAACCGTGTGCATGTGCATGGTTGGGCATGGAATTAGTGTTGTGTATTAGTTGTGGCTATGATGAAATCTATGTTAGAAATGAAAGTTGAATAAATTAGTGAAAGTTGGAAAACATGAGGTGTGGCCGTGTGGTGTAGGAAAGCAAAATGGAAATGGATTAATTTTCGTTTAGTTGTTAGTTATGTTGTTGTGATGTTTTGCGATGAAACGAAAGGTTTAATAAATCAAGTTGGGTGTTGAAGTTAGTCGTGACGTTGTCTCGAGAAATTTATGTGAATTTATATAGTTTTTATATAATGATGAAAGTAAGATTTTAGATGTGAATTATGATTATGGATGATGAAATTGGAAGATGAAATATGTTATGAATATTTATGTTGAGAATTGGAAGTTTTGGACGAGTTATGGTTCCACGATTGAGAATTTGTGTATTTTGTGAATAATATGTGAAATCATATGAAATGTCTCAAATGATGTTGGATGATCTTGGCAAGTAAATGAGTATGTAAACATTAATATTGGTTTGAAAGGTGAAATTAGTTGCAAGATGTCGCCTATGCAAAAAGAAGACTATTTGTGTTAGTTTGCGATCCTTGTTGTGATTGATGTTGTTGTTGGGTTGTTGTTGATCGTTTTTTGGTAAGAGTTGAATCTCGGGGGTGGCTTATATGTGGGGGAGGTCTTGCCCAAATTTTTACATAGAACAATATTGGCTAAGATTGGAAATTATGAGCCTCATGAATAGTAATTTGGTAAGGATGACCATTTGCGTATTTTTGACGAAACGGGATTGAAGATTAAGCGAGCACAAGACGTCCGCGAGGTATGTAACGCTCACCTTTCCTTCATATGGCATGTCCTAGGCCTACTAGGCCGAAAACGGAACCTCGGGACTAATTAAACCTCCCAAAATCCGAGTTTGCTTTTGGTTACTATTCATTCGATTACAATTGATTCAAAATGCTTACCTTTGGATATAAGAACGCATAAACCTTTGTATCTTTCGTAAATGAATCCAAATGGCTCCGAAACTTTCCCGGATAATCTTATGGAGCCTAATGTTTGTAAATTATGTCCGCCGCCCCGGCTTGCCCCGAGGTGGGCCCGCAAGTCCCGAGACTTCCTTTATTTAGTTTGTCTGACTCATTTCCGTACGATCCGAAAAGGAAACATTTGCTTACGATCCTAAGGTCCGTTCGAATGCCTTATTATGTATTTGAACGCTCGTCACTATGAGCGCTACTATATTTTCCGAGAATAACTTACGGTATGTTTTTCGAAAACTTGATAACTAAAAGTCCGCAACCTCTGTACACTAATTTCCGATTTATTTGATACTCGCTTTGAGCTTTTGATACTAATGAATTCGTATATGAAATTATGTGCCGAGTTTGGAACTTACTTTAATATGCATATGATTTCGCACTACTACTGCGCTCGTGCCGACTATTATGATTTCGTTCGCCGGTACCGGGCCGGTTTTGTGATCGTGCGCACCGTGATATATTCGGGGTCCGTACGTGATGTGTTACGGTTTCCGTGACCTCGCCATAGGGCCGGTTACCGTTTGGAGTTATGATGTGATATGGCCTTTGTTATATTTGATGATGTGTGTGATATTGTGATTTGTTCGGAGATGTACGGAGATTTGAAAGCTTCCGGAGTATGATGTGTTGTGGCACCAGCGTCGGTGACCACGTTCTAAGAGCCTATGAATGATTTTTATTTGCATTCGCACATTTGCATTCCGCACAAAGTTTGGTTACCGTTATTTCCGTATTTATTCCGTATCTTCTCACTCCGGTATGATTCGGATTACGTACCTTCGCTTTACATACTCGGTACTTTCCGTACCGACCCTCCTTTCTCGCGGGGGCGTTTCGTGCGCCGCGGTACGGGTGCTCGGTTGGGCGATTCCCCGCCAGGCTACCTATTCCCGCCACGGAGTGCTCCTCGATCCGAGCCCACATTTGGTATACATGCTCACGCTTTGGATATTCCGTATTTTTGCTCGATTGGGCACGGCGGGGCCCCCGTCTCGTATGTTCGTACGTTCGTATGTCTCGTTCGTTTGTAGAGGCCCGTAGTCATATTTGTGGGGGCGCGGGTCCGCCTGCGGTTGTGTATGGTCTCGGTTTGTCCGTATATGATTTTGATTTGCGTGCCCAAAGCGGCCCCGTATGCTATTATGGCCAATATGGCCCATACGCCTGTATGAGTGTGTACGGGGCGACGTACGTTCCCCACGATTTTGATTACGATGTGATAATTGACACGGCGACCGGCTGGAGCCGGCATTTGTGTCGTATCCGGCCTGACTATCGGGCAAGATGAATAATATCTTGTAAACCGTTCATGCGGTATTTTGATGATTTGGTTCGTAAGTCTGTTTGGGTGCCTAGGTAGGGCACCAGTCACGGCCCACGGAGCTGGGTCGTGACAGTCTCTTGCCCTCAAAAGCTATAGTTCGATGATAGTACACCGCGCCTGTTAGGCCGGGCCGATCCACCGCAGGCGGGCGGTTTAGAAGAACGAAAAAGAATGAAGTGGTTCTACGAAGCGCGTAATAATATGATTTTGATTTCGGTTCTAAAAATCGGGTTTAAGCCACACGAGAATGTTTTTTCATAAACCTCGAAAGGTTTTTTGTTGTTGTTCCCTCCA
>NW_026717223.1:0-15796 GCF_029784015.1 Lycium ferocissimum | reverse complement strand
AACAATTCATAAGGTGAGCTCAACAACAATGAATAAATCGAGAAATCATGAGGTAGCTCAACATCTTCATATCATCGTTGAAATCATAACTTGAAACTTTTAAACATAAAATCATCATCATCGTAATCCTCATAAAAACATTCTCATCTCTAACATCACAAGAAGCTTTAAGAGTCATAAACTTCTAGCTCTTGGAAACAAGGTGGTGATGGAAACATATACGAGATCGTAACATAAGAATCATGCCTTTGAAAAAAAGGGACGAGCCTTAACATGCCTGATTGATCTCCTATGAATTAACGCTTATTCGCCCGAACTTGCAAATCTACACTTAAGAGAAATTATACTACCGTTAGACTTATCGTTATATGCCTATCTCAAATCCTTAAACCAAACTCCTTTAGAATCTGCAAAAATTCGGGCAACATCTCCCCTGTTTATATGCCTAGCCCGAAATCACAATACCAACAAAAAAACAACAATAGCAATACTAGTATCAACCACATCATCATCAATACCAAAATATTCCATAAAACATCCCACACGATGTTTTTCGACATACAACAACAATATACATTTTCTTTCTTCCCTATCAAGGAGCATAATCCCATCAACACACCAACAACATTAGATACCATCTCTATACATGTAAATCAGCCTAGCCATACAGCCACAACATACTCAAAACAGTCCATAAACACAACAACTACAACACAACTGTCATGACCCAGCCCCGTAGGCCGTGACTAGTGCCCGAGCTGGGCACCCAAACACATTCACAGATCCGAATCACAAACAGATAGCTTATGCGTGTACAAATATCAGACGCTGTCTCAAATTATCTCAAACTGTCTCAAACACATCTCAAACACAAACACATATATATCGAGGAAAGCGGCAAGGCTATCAAATGGTGCATCGGCCCCAAAACATATACAAATGCAAGGCGACAAGGCCGCGCCACGGCGAATGGGATCGCCCGAACATATAACATACAAACACACACATACGTAATAGGCCTAACCCACATATACGTCTACAGACCTCTAAACAGACAAACAGAATCATATGACGGGACAGGGCCCGGCCGTACCCCTGAACAAACGAATACATATGCAGCGAACGGATATATACCAAAATGTGGGCTCCGGAATAAGGGAGCACTCCAAACGGCGGAAAAGGGTGTCTGGACCGGCGGATCACCGAACGTACGTACAGACCGCGGGCATGAAACGCAGCCCCTGAAGAAAGGGGGTCAGTACGAAATATGTACTGAGTATGCAAAACAGAAGATACAGTAAACAAATCTGAATCATAATCGAAACAGAAGTACAGAAAGTAAATGCAATTCCAAAATATCAAAATGTTTACTTTCAAAATACAAATCATGCATAGGGCTCAGAAAATATGGTCGCCTCGCCGTTTCATGGCGCCATAACACGAAGATAACACCGTAAAGTTTCAAATCTCCTTATCCCCCGTCACACATCATAACACAAGATAACGCCATACACAAGATAACACCAAATATAAACGGAACCCAAGCGCTCTGGGCGAGGGCTCGGCGAACCATAACACGGATAACACCGGAGTATAACAAAGTGCGCACGACAACGAACCCGCCCGGACTCGAAAGATACAACAGAATGCACGAGCAGAGTCGTGAGTAACCATATGTATAAAATCATTATCATAGACTCAAAAGATAAGTAAAATGACCATACTTGAAAATCGGAATAATAGCCAAACCAAATTCTTTCCAAAGTCATCAGGATTACAAAGAAGAAAGTCGCGGGACCCACGGACGGGTGTTGACTTGAGCCGGGCCCGCCTATGAAAAACATACTCATCATACGCCATACAATCTCCTACGAACATATCGAGGCAATCCGAGCCTTTGCGTGAAAGATACGGCGTTCGTAGTTACGAATTCTTTAAGAACAAAACTTTTGCGCAACATTTGAAAATCAAATATTCCAAAGACATAAAGGCCAATATTACATCATATCAAGCATACGAATTCCAAGAAACAAATAAGAGTCATACACATGCTCGGATTTCGAGAATAGAATTTTCTCGAGTTCGTGTCATAGCCTATTTGTAACAAGGCATGCGAAGAAGAAAGGATTGAGCTTTACATACCTCGTACGCTCTCAAAGCTAGCCCAAACTCAAGCTAATGCCAACCTACGCACTGGGCTCCCCAAGGTCTACAAATACGTCATAATATGCCAAACATTAGCCATAGGCATTTAGGTATTTTTAATTCCAAATTAGCACTTAATTCTACGGAAATTGGGCAAAGATTTCAGAATAGACCAACCCCCGAGAATTTAACTCGGCCAAATCAACAACAACAACACCAACAACCAACCTAGCAACATCAATAATCAATCCGGAAAGCATTCTAACATTAAATACTCTTTCTACATATTCCAACAACATTCACTATATTTAATTCAACGGCTTACCTTCAAGCCAACATCAATGCTTATACATTCAAATACTAGTCCGAACTCATACCAACAACATTCAAGAACATTTCAAACAATTCACACAATATTTCAAACATCCCAAATAATACTCCAACTCACCCGAAATTGCCCCAAACCCGAGAACCTCAACTATAACACATTCCTCATTTCTAAATCATGATTTGCACCAACAATTCTCCCTCTAACAATGTCATTCTCATAAATATACAAATTACATTAAATACACATGATTTTCCAAATCAGCCCATACAATTACAACATCAATCTTGAGTTATTAAACTCTCATTCCCAACATAGAATTCACAACGACAACATTCAAAATTCCAAATAGAATTAATTCATTCATTGTCATATAATATGACCCATATTCGGTCAACACTACACATATACATATGGTGATGATTCTCATTCTTTTCTTCACACTACACAACTAAACATGCTACATAAAATCATTTCATCATCCCAACACAACCCACACACCTACAAGGCCAAACCTCACACACACGGCCTCAACTCCAACATACTATATTTCATGAATTTCATACATATTAACATACTACAACATGCATACACCATTCATAACACATAAAACAAGATTAAATCTTACCTTTCTTCTTCAACTTCACAACTAGGCTAGGGTTTGCGATTGATGAAACAGATGGTTTGATGACCCAAAAAACACTTCCACGCTACTTAGGGACCTCCAATTAGTGGATTTGCACTAAGGAAATATTTTTGTGATGGCTCAAATTGGACTTGGTTTTTCCTTGTTCTTGGCCGAGAGGTTGGTGTTGTTGTTCTTCAACTTCTTGTTTTTTTTTTCTAAGTGTGGGATGTAGAAAGATGACTTAGAAGTCATCTTTTGCATACTAATATAAGTCATACAAGTGTCCATGGCCCACACATGTGTTGGACCAATTAAAATTGGCCACACCATGTGTGGGACCATTCACAAAGTCACACGGCCAAGAGCCAAAAAAATGCATGATTTCCAACTTTCCATTATACCACTTTTGGTCCCAAATTTTCCTAGATGTTCCATGGCAACAAATTCATGAACAAATTATATCTCAAAACAAAATCAAAGGTCAAAAGTCCCGACTTTGTATCCCGAAATGGTTTTGCCCCTAACTTATCATAGTTGAACCAGATTGTCCCAATGTACAAAATACGGGATATAACATCCTCTCCCCTTTAGAACATTCGTCCTCGAATGTTAGATTAACCTTACGGGGTCTTATAAGCACTCGGGGGAGTTTCTTTTACAACTAACACAACAATTCATTTATCAAGTAACATAGTCAAGTAAGGGATTCAGATTACCCTCAGAAAACCGAAATAAATGAGGATACTTCTTCTTCATCTCCTCCTCAGCCTCCCAGGTCATCTCTTCCCGACTATTGTTGCGCCATAATACTTTAACAGAAGCCACATTTTTATTCCGCAACTTTCTTACCTGATGATCCAATATGGCTATAGGCTGCTCTTCATAAGATAGCTCCTCTGTGACCTGGATATCATTTACAAGAAATATTCTGGAAGGGTCACCAATGCATTTACGAAGCATAGAAACGTGGAATACCGGGTCACCTTCTCCCAAATCAGTGGCGATCTAATTCATAGGCAACCTTGCCTATTTTACGAATAATCTGATAAGGCCCAATATATCTCGGACTGAGCTTTCCTTTCTTGCCGAATGTCTTAACACCTTTCATGGGTGACACTTTAAGGAATACCCAATCACCAATCTGAAACTCTAAATGTCGACGGCATTATCTGCATATGATTTACGTCGACTCGGGGTCGCTAATAACCTCTCCCGAATAAAACTTCACCTTATCAACCTCCGCCGGATCACATCTCAAAATCAACTTAGTCTCACCAATATCAAACCAGCCAATCGGCGACCTGCATTTCCTGCCATACAAAGCCTCATATGGTGCCATCTGAATACTAGAGTGGTAGCTGTTATTATAAGCAAATTCAAGAAGTGGCAAATGATCATCCCAGCCTACCCTGAAATCAATAACACGGACCCGCAACATATCTTCCGGCGTACGAATAGTGCGCTCGGCCGTCCGTCGACCGAGGGTGGAATCTTTGTCTTGAGACTCACCTCGTGTCCCCAATCCTTCCCGAAATGATCTCCGGAAATTAGGCGTGAACTGGGCACCTCTGTCGGAGATAATAGATATGGGAACTCCGTGAAGTCTTAAAATCTCCTTAATATATAACCTGGCATAATCCTCAGCTGAATACGTAGTCCGGACTGGGAGGAAATGGGCTGATTTCGTCAGCCTATCAACAATAACCCAAATGGAATCATACCTCCGTGGAGTGCGAGGTAAGCCTGTAATAAAGTCCATATTAATTATTTCCCACTTCCACGACGGTATCTCCATCTCCTGTAATAATCCACCGGGCTTCTGATGCTCGATCTTAACCTGCTGGCAATTTGGGCACTGAGCGACGAACTCTGCTATATCTCTTTTCATACTATCCCACCAGTATAAGCATCTGAGATCATGATACATCTTCGTCGATCCTGGGTGAACAGAATAGCGGGCATAATGTGCCTCGCCCATAACCTGTCGCCGCAGCCCTGCAACATCAGGTACACATAATCTGCCCCTGTGTAATAGAACTCCATCAGGTGTAATCTCAAACGGAGTCTTCTCCTTTGCCCGGGCTGTATCTCTGTACTGTGCCAGAATAGGATCCTCATACTGACGCCGCTTAATCTCCTCCGTAATAGAGGATTCAGCAATTCCTCGAACAGAAACCCCAATATCTCCAGAATCAGCCAAGCGAACTCCAAGACTAGCCAACTGATGGATCTCGCGAACCATTTCTTTCCTCTCGATGGCACGTCTCGTTGAATCGCCTATAGACTTACGGTGAGTGCATACGCCACAACATTAGCTTTCCGATGGTATAGAATATCAACATCATAATCTTTCGGAAACTCTAACCACCTCCTCTCGCCGCAAGTTCGGCTCATCCTTCAGCAAGATGTCGGAGGCTCTTGTGATCTGTATAAATATCAACGTGAACACCATATAAATAATATCTCCACATCTTCAAAGCATGAATTACCGCGGCCAGCTCCAGATCGTGGGTAGGGTAATTTCTCTCGTGCTTCCTGAGCTGCCGGGAAGCATAAGCTATCACTCTGCCGTGCTGCATCAACACACACCTCAAACTAATACCAGAGGCATCACAATAAATAACGTACCCATCTGGTCCCTCGGGAAGTGTCGAACCGGAGCCACAGTCAACAATCTTCTCATAGAATACAAAGCTACATCAAATGCACAGTCCACCGGAACTTAGCACCCTTTCCGAGTCAGCCTTTGTCAAAGGCGTTGAAATCGAAGAAACTCTCTCTACGAATCTTCGGTAATAGGCGGCAATCGACGTACTACGCATAGAAGGTAATCCATTCTTTACTACACTTGCGCCTCAATCTTCAATTGGGTATCCACACACATGATGATTCTCATTCTTTTCTTCAATAATATGCCCCGTAAACATGCCATAGAAGTCAATTCACATTTAGAAAATTTAGCACACAATTTCTGGTGACCGAGTGTGCCAAGTACCGTCCTCAAATGATCCGCATTTCATGAATTTCGATCGTGAATAAATCAAGATGTCATCAATAAATACTATCACGAATATATCTAAGAACTTCTTCAACTACCCGATTCATCGTGTCCATAAACACGGATGGTTTGTTAGCCCAAAAGGCATCACTTCCGAATTCATAATGCCTATATCGGGTCCCGATTTGCACCAGGAATATTTTTGTGATAGCTCGATGATAGCGACCGCAGTTTATCTTCTCGGGCGAGAAACACCGTTGCACCTCTCAAGATCAAACAAATCATCAACTAAGGGTGGAATGAGAATATTTATTCTTGATGGTTACCTTATTCAAGAGTTATCAATGCACATCCGCGGTACCCATCCATCTTTCTCACAAACAATACCGGCGCTCACAAAATGTGGTGATGTACCACCTAATAAACGGCCAAATCTCTAATAAATCTCTCATTTCCCTTCAATTCCTTCCACTTTTGGTCCCAACGGAGGAATAGATCCTAGAATAGCCCGTGTCCGGGCAAATTCGCATCAATACAACTCTATCTCTTAAAATAAGGAAGATCGAAGCTCAAAAGGGAATACATCTAGAAATTCATTAACCAACTTACCATAAGTTAATCGGATTGTCCCAATGTACAAATCATGTACACGAACCCGAGTATGATAAATATAGCCTTTTCTTATCATTTTTCTTGTTATTGAGGTATGATAATAAACTTACCCTAAGGTCGATATGCTATATTCCCCGTATAATAATGTATAAGGATCCCCCCGGAAATGGTGGAAACGGACTATCTCTCTTTTGACAATCAACATTAGCATAACAAGAAGCTAGCCAATCCATACCCATAATCACATCGTAACTTTATATCTAACTCTACCGGGTATCTACGTTTAGTGCGAATGTCACAAATAATTACCGAACAATTTTTATAAACCCTTATGTTCCTATATGTAATCCCCTATTGTTGTAGCTACCTCAAAAGGCTCTATCGGTTCGGTTCTTTGGATCCCAATTTTATTAGCAACAAGGGGGAGAAATATATGATAAAGTAGAGCCGGATCAATCGGTGCATATACATCTCGAGAGATTCTTTTGGTAATATATATATTCAACATTCGGGCACGACGCCTCCTAGTCCTGTCGGCTGGGCAATGCATATATGCGGTTCGAAGGCTCGTAGAATAACTATGCCACGAAATATGGTCTCGCTTTGCCGGCTTATGTATATGTATGTATATATATTATTAAGATGAACCACCGGCCGGCTTATGTTTATAAAGTAAATATGTTTCACCACCCCTACTAGTTTTCCATGATTGTGAGCATATAATATGAATGAGAGCCGGTGGCACGAAAACACTGTTTGGGGGTTAGTCCCCGTCGGGGAGCCGTAGGTCGGGTCGTGACAAGTCATCCGACTATGTAAGGCATAAATAACAACATATGTGGATATGAAAGGTAACATGGAATGGGAGGGATAACTTGTACATCTTAAAATCATATGTACACAAGCACCCTATTTCCTATATAAATGTCGGGGTGTGCCCGTACGGCCGGGGATAATCATCATATGTTAGTGTCGCCGAGGCTACCGCCTCGAAAAAGTCCCCGGAGAATCACCCGGCCAATATAAGTTAGTGCCGGGGGGCCCCTATCATAATCTCTATCGGCCGACGCCCTCCTGTGTGCCGGTCCTCCATACCCGGGCGTGTGCTCGGACACGGAAATATCCATACCGGATGTGCCGCCATCACCAAACAACTATCGACCAAATAGCGATCTAGACCCATCACATACCGGTGCATCCGGTCAAGAACGTTACATAAGCGGACGCATATCTCCGGCCGAATCGAACTCTAAGGATCGTACTCCCGAACGGTCCCCGCCCTCCGTCTCAATAGCATAATGTATCTACTATGCTCGCCGTAGCTGCGGAGTAAGAAAATGGGCCGTAAGGCCTCGGTAACTCGCACCATACGGCGAGGGGCACCCTCATTGGACAATACCCGAGGACTCATACCAATTTGTGGCTACATCCCAATGAATATGATGCCATCTCATGAGGTACTCAAATCTCGGTCGCCTTAATCAACCATAATGTACGCAAAGACTTTTAATAAACTCCCGAGGGTCATCATCGTAATCCTCGACCCAAAAACTCAGCGGATTACATGTCTAAACTCACGGGCCTCGAACCGTCATAGTCGGTCCGCCCTTCGATCACCCCCTGGTCCATGCCTATACGCCCGCCAGCACACTATAAGAATCAATGCCTTTGAATCGTACCGCCTCGCATGGCCCCATCGTCCGCCCCTAGGCCGGGGAGCTGAGGCTCGTGCACTCGAACATCGGGAGCCGGGGTGGAGCCGCCCGTTAGACTTAGCCGTTAAGCCCCTATCACATCGGTGGTGTAGCCGAACTCCTTTAGAATGTCGGGGGCACGATCTCCAAGCACGTGCTCGACGGGCCTTAGTAACTGCACACAGCCGATCGGTCTCACCAACAGCTGTACTTGCCCAACGCGCCGTGGCCTTCCAAAGGCATCGTCGAAAACATAACATTGTGTCGAGAGAAGAGTCATCACGATAACACATACTTTTCGCACGATCTAAGATCGAAGAAAAGATAACATCCTAAATGTCCGTAGTCTCCATCTTATAGATGTGGTGCACAACACACCGATAAACAAGACTCTACTAGACACGATCTCATAGACATTCGAGGACGAACTACAACACATACCACTGTCACGACCCAACCACCGTAGGGCCGTGACTAGTGCCCGAGCCGGCACCCAAACACATTCACAGATCCGAATCACAAACAGATAGCTTATGCATGTACAAATATCAGACGCTGTCTCAAATTATCTCAAACTATCTCAAACACATCTCAAACACAAACACATATATATCAGAAGCCGGCAAGGCTATCAAATGGTGCATCGGCCCCAAAACATATACAAATACAAGCTGACAAGGAACGCCACGGCGAATGGGATCGCCCGAACATATAACATACAAACACACACGTACGAATAGGCCTAACCCACATATACGTCTACAGACCTCTAAACAGACAAACAGAATCATATGACGGAACAGGGCCCCGCCGTACCCCTGAACAAACGAATACATATGCAGCGAACGGATATATACCAAAATGTGGGCCCCGAAAAAAAGGGAGCACTCTAAATAGCAGAAAAGGGTGTCCTAGGCGGCGGATCACGAACCGTACGTACGTACCGCGGGCATGAAATGCGACCCGAAGAAAGGGGTCGGTACGAAATATGTACTTGAGTATGCAAAACGCGAAAGATACGATAAACAAATCGAATCATAATCGAAACGAATACGAAAAAGTAAATGCAATTCCAAAATATCAAAATGTTTACTTTCAAAATACAAATCATGCATAGGGCTCGAAAAATGTGGTCGCCCGCCGTCGATGGCGCCATAACACGACATAACACCGAAAGTTTCAAATCTCCGTATCTCCATCACACATCATAACACAAAAGATAACGCCATACACAGCATAACACCAAATATAAGCGGAACTCGGCCCTCTGGCGAGGGGCTCGGCGAACCATAACACAGCATAACAAAGTGCGCACGACAACAGAACCGGCCCGAGACTCGGCGAAAGATACAACAGCATGCACGAGCAGGGTCGTGAGTAACCATATGTATAAAATCATTATCATAGACTCAAAAGATAAGTAAAATGACCATACTTGGAAATCGGAATAATAGCCAAACCAAATTCTTTTCAAAGTCATCAAGATTACAAAAAGAAGAGTCATGGGACCCACGGACGGGTGTTGACCCGAGCCGGGCCCGCCTATGGAAAACATACTCATCATACGCCATACAATATCCTACGAACATATCGAGGCAATCCGAGCCTTTTCGTGAAAGATACGGGCGTTCGTAGTTACGAATTCTTTAAGAACAAAACTTTTTATGCAACATTTGAAAATCAAATATTCCAAAGACATAAGGGCCAATATTTCATCATATCAAGCATACGAATTCCAAGAAACAAATAAGAGTCATACACATGCTCGGATTGCGAGAATAGAATTTCCTCGAGGCTCGTGTCATAGCCTATTTGTAACTAAGGCATGCCAAAAGAAGAAAGGATTGAGCTTTACATACCTCGTACGCTCTCAAAGCTAGCCCAAACTCAAGCTAATGCCAACCTACGCCTCGGGCTCCCCAAGGTCTACAAATACGTCATAATATGCCAAACATTAGACATAGGCATTTAGGCATTTAATTCCAAACTAGCACTTAATTCTACAGAAATTTGGGCAGCATTTCCTCTGTATATAGACCAACCCCGAGAATTTAACTCGGCCAAATAAACAACAACAACACCAACAACCAACCTAGCAACATCAATAATCAATTCAAAACGAATTCTAGCATTAAATACCCTTTCTACATAATCCAACAACATTCATTACATTCAATTCAACGGCTTACATTCAAGCCAACATCAACGCTTATACATTCAAATACTAACACGAACCCATACCAACAATATTCAAAGACATTTTAAACAATTCATACAACATTTCAAACATCCCAAATAATTCTCCAACTCACCCGAAATTGCCCCAAACCCGAGAACCTCAACTATAACATATTCCTCATTTCCAAATCATGATTTGCACCAACAATTCACCCTCTAACAATGTCATTCTCATAAATATACAAATTACATTAAATACACATGATTCTCCAAATCAGCCCATACAATTACAACATCAATGTTGAGTCATTAAACTCTCATTCCCAACATAGAATTCACAACGACAACATTCAAAATTCCAAATAGAATTAATTCATTCATTGTCATATAATATGACCCATATTCGGCCAACACTACACATATACATATGTTGATGATTCTCATTCTTTTCTTCACACTACACAACTAAACATGCTACATAAAATAATTTCATCATCCCAACACAACCCACACACCTACACGGCCAAACCTCACACACACGGCCTCAACTCCAACATACTATATTTCATGAATTTCATCCATATTAACATACTACAACATGCATACACCATTCATAACACATAAAACAAGATTAAATCTTACCTTTCTTCTTCAACTTCACAACTAGGCTAGGGTTTGCGATTGATGAAACGGATGGTTTGATGACCCAAACAACACTTCCACGCTACTTAGGGACCTCCAATTAGTGGATTTGCACTAAGGAAATATTTTTGTGATGGCTCAAATTGGACTTGGTTTTTCCTTGTTCTTGGCCGAGAGGTTGGTGTTGTTGTTCTTCAACTTCTTGTTTTTTTTTCTAAGTGTGGGATGTAGAAAGATGACTTAGAAGTCATCTTTTGCATACTAATATAAGTCATACAAGTGTAATGGCCCACACATGTGTTGGACCAATTAAAATTGGCCACAACATGTGTGGGACCATTCACAAAGTCACACGGCCAAGAGCCAAAAAAATGCATGATTTCCAACTTTCCATTATACCACTTTTGGTCCCAAATTTTCCTAAATGTTCCATGGCAACAAATTCATGAACAAATTATATCTCAAAACAAAATCAAAGGTCAAAAGTCCTGACTTTGTATCCCGGAATGGTTTTGCCCCTAACTTATCATAGTTGAACCGGATTGTCCCAATGTACAAAATACGGGATATAACAACAACTCTTTATGACCTTTCCTCCATAACTATTTTCACTTTTAAGACTTGCTAAACCTTCAAATCAACTTAACATAAGAGATAGGATGAATAAAATTCCTTATACTTGAATAAATTCAGCCACACCAACTTTCTTCAAGACCAAACTTACCACAACATCAAGTAGAAGCAAGAACAATCACCTTTCATGGACTAGTTTGGTTTAATCTTGTTAAATTCTTGATTTAATGGGCTATAAATGTTTGGGGGATATGTTGAGAAGTTTATAGGGCTATTGAGAATGTAAAAATGCTAAAAAAAAAATGGAGTTAATGGGGATATTTATACCCCTCCTAAGTTGGTTCCACCGACCTTCTCAAGTGGGACCCGTGGAATCCATTTGGCAACTTGGAGTCTTTATCATAAAATGGCCATAATTCTTGATTCCTATATTGTCTGAGGGCCCACGACCAATATTGGAAATCTCTTTCAATTAGCTACAACTTTCATTTTTGGTGTGTTTCCAAATTTCAAACTTATAATAGCGTTTTGGCCCTTCCAAGTCAAATCATCTGAAAACGTATCCTTAAATCATCCTTTTGGAGGGATTATGCCCATATTTGGCTTAAGGGCCCTTCTTAAGATTTGCTCAACTTCCCATGTACTACTCATATCACTTTTAATATGTCTTTTATAAAACCCCGACATGTGGGCCTCACATTAACTTACTGTTGCGAGGGCTATTCATTAAGTAACGTGTTAACTGATTTACTCCATATATATATATATATATATATATATATATATATATATATATATATATATATATATATATATATATATATATTATTATACTCAGATCATATAATCTTCATCCCCGATCCTTGTATAACTTTGCTCTCCCCTTGAGCTCATACTAAGTCGTCTACAGTCTTGGTAACACGAAATTTTTTGGGGTGTAACGTCCTTTCCTCCTTAGAAACATTCGTCCTTGAATGTTTAAACTAGTCTTGTACTCTGTCCCGATCCCATTCTCTGGTACATCCCCTTATCGAATTATTCTTTTCGTTAACATATCGCATTTAATCGTACCATCACCATAATAGGTCTCCATTGGTTATTTACTCGCTCTTTCCTACGCTTGCTTCTATCCTTCCCGATATTTTATCGTCCACTCCCCAAATTTTAACCTGTTTAAATCCGCTCATACCCTTCTATTGAATTTACTAACATCATAGGTTTACAAACCTTTGTCTACTCTTGTAGCTAATCTCTTTGCTCTTGAAATTCATAAGTCGAAAAACATGCTTCTGAAGAAATCACTAACATACTTGGATACCGAACCACGACGCTTCTGGCCTCTTAACTGAGGTTTGAACTAATTATGATCTCATGTACTCCAATAACTCATATCGTCCTCATTTTTACCTTATTGACCTTTAAATCTCATAACTTGCCTCTTGATACTCTCGTAACCCTCGCTCTGCAATTGTGTTAACTCTCTAACTAGTCGTAGCTCTACTCAACGTAATCATCTCTGCATCAATGGAAAACATAGGTTCTAACTATACTTCATTTTACCGACAACTCCTGATCTGTAGGAACTAAGTAACCCCAATTCACTAATCTAACTTATATAAAATCATCTTAATATCTCCAGTATCTTAAAGTATAACAGGAACATCCCATATTTTTATGACATTATTTAACTCAACCTTAACATATAATCAATTCCATAATCCTTTCTATAAATCATTTCTTTTGAGTTAGTCATGAAAACCTTCTCTTTATGTTAAGCCACAGCAGAACTCATTTGTCGACTTTCCCTAAATCCCCCAGTAGATCTTGTTCCTACAAAACCTCGAATGTAACCCATTTTAATCCTTCGGACTACTAATCATGTTCCTCATAAACCATTCTTTATACATACCAAGACCATCTTAAAACTCCCTTGCATTCCCTTCTATTTTTTCCTGTCATATCCTTCCCATTTTGGGGACATTAATTTCCCCTACAGGAATATCGTTCAACTTCTTTTCTTCCCCACGAATTATTTTCAGTCCAGTCTCAAAAGATAATCTTTAGTTACTCTATTCATTTGCTGACTTGCCTTCAGATTTTGTTAATCTTATTTTCACAACAATTCTTACTTCGAACTATCTCTATAATTCATTCCCAATACAACTGTTACATCCCGTGTTTTCATGCTATTATATCCCGCATTTTGTACGTTGGGGCAATCCGGTTTAACTATGGTAAGTTAGGGACAAAACCATTCCGGGATGCAAAGTCGAGACTTTTGACCTTCGATTTTATTTTAAGACATAAGTTGTTCATGAATTTGGTGGCATGGAACATTTAGGAAAATTTGGGACCAAAAGTAGAATAATTGAAAGTTGGAAATCATGCAAATTAGGCCATTTGGCCGTGTAGCTTTGGGGTGGTTCCCACACATTTTGTGGCCAATTTTAATTGGTCCAACACATGTGTGGGCCATGGGACACATGTATAAGTCTTATATGAAGCACAAAAGATGACTACTAAGTCATCTTCTCCTCATTCAACACTTAGAAAAAAAAGAGAACCTTGGATGAACTTCAAAGGGCCATTCGCCAAGACCAAAAAAATTGAAGTCCAAATTGAGCCATCACAAAAATATTTTCTTCAAGCAAATCCACTAATTGGAGGTCCCTCATTAACGTGGAGTTGTTGTTTGGGCCAATAGATCACTCGTTTCATCAATCGCAAACCCTAGCCTAGTTGTGAAGTTGAAGGAAAAAGGTAAGATTTAATCTTGTTTTATGTGTTGTGAATGATGTATGCATGTTGTAGTATGCCAAAATGGATGAAAATCATGAAATATGGTATGTTGGAGTTGAGGCCGTGTGTTTGGTAAGTAGCCGTGTGATGTGTGTGTTGTGTAGGAGTGATGAACTAAGTCCTATGTAGCATGTTTAGTTGTTGTAGTGTGTTGAAATGAATGAAAATCATGAACTTTGTAGATGGGTATGTTGGCCGAATGTAGCCTCTCATGTGTGGCAAAGAATGAATTAATTCTCTTAGAGTTTTGGTTGTTGTTGTTATGTGGATTCTATGTTGGAAATGAGAGTTTAATGACTCAAGATTGATGTTGTAATTGTATGGGCTTGTCACGACCCAACCCCGCGGGCCGCGACTGGTGTCCTAACTGGACACCCATACGTACCTACCTGACGGATCTGGCGTACCAAACAGCTAATTCCGTTCAGACATACTTAAATTCATACAGATATAAAATTACATCGCACGGAAATATATATATATATACTTAAACCTGTACAGAAGCCGTTAGGGCTATCATAATAAACAGAAATACTCAGATCGCAGACTCGTACTCACTTACCCGAACAAAGGACAACCCACATCCCACAATCATGTCTACAAAGCCTCTAACATACGAACGAGACCGGAAAGACGGGACGGGGGTGCCATTGCATCTAAATGATCATATATACAAACAAACGGACAACGGAAGATATGCTCACGACCCGACTCCGCGGCCGCGACACGTGCCCTAGTTGGGCACTCATACGTACCCCAACCAAATTGACGGAATATTACAAATAAGGTAAATAATAATTTAACGAGTCCGGTATGACGCACTGAAGGCCGATAAGGCCGTCCAAAACATAGATAGCCATAATCGTACGCAACACTCCATTTGTTATTGAGAACCCACACCCCACATGTCTACGGACCTCTACGAACAAAACATAATCATATGACGGGACGAACCCCCGCCGTGCCCGAATAAATACGTACGTATCTTAAAAATATTATACCAAAATCACGGGCTCCGACAAAGCGAGTACTCCAACAGGCGAGTGAGAACCTAAGCAACGGATCCGCAAATCGATCGTTCGTATCCGCGCGCACGAAACGACCCCGAAGAAAGGCGCGCACGAAAATGTCCGAATATAAAGCGAGAGAACGTAATAAATAAAATCAAAACGAAAATGCGGAGGGAAACAAAAAAAAAC